>NW_016158419.1:84765-134771 GCF_001687245.7 Rhagoletis zephyria
AAACCTCCACTTCTGTGAAACCGCGAGGCTTACATGACCCTCTTACGACGAAAGTACCATGTCTGTACTCTTCGATCTATAACGGAACAAAGTGTCATTCTCATACGAATTCTTACAGGATACTGTCTAATCGGCGTACACGTTTTCAGATTTGGAATGAACGTGCCGGACTATGAAGAAGAAGACGAAAGTGTACAGCACCTCATCTGTCACTGCCCACCACTTCGCAGAAAAGCTTGCGGAGATAACGGAAATCAAAAATGAGAATTGTCAAAGTTTAATACGTTAACGAAGTAGTTTGATCGGGAGTGAGCATCGCAACATCGATCGGATCGGATCGGAGATTACATATGGCATCACAATCACAAAATTTGAAGGAAATCACTCCTTCTAGCGCTTCCAACCTAACCTATCTTAAGCTGACAATTGTCCATTACTCACGGCAACTGCCTAAGAACCTGGCTTAAGTGGTTAGCAGCCAGTGGTCACTGTTCTTCCTCATCCCAAAACACTCTTACTGATAGCACCCACCTTTTATTACGTTGGAGAAGGGGAGCTGGGCTATTGGAGTATAATTTTGCCATAAAATATCACTTTTCGTAGCATCAGTTGCTAGTTACATCATCTTCCCTGCACTCTACATAGTTTGGGCTGAAGGAATTTCAAGTGTATGTAGTTTGATTTCCCAGTTACTTGAAACAGCCATCTCGCCTAAGCTCGTTTTCCACCCAAGAACCTTAAAGAGCTGTGAGACTCCTGCCAGCCCTTTTGTAAATTCGACACATTCGCAGCCATGTAGGAATTAATTCCAAAAAAAATACGTCCAATTGGTCAACTCTTCGTGCAATTTCGGAATCCTTAATTTTATTTAAACACCGAACCATTTCTTAATCAGCATCGGGTGATGCATCAATGTGTGGTTGCACTAAGAAACGTGAATGTGCTACTTAGAAATTGACAAATCTTCAATGACCAGTTAGCTGGAATGTCAGCAAATCACTCAGTTCGTTGACGATGTCGGTTTATTTGCTTAAGTTTAGCTGCGCCACTACCAGCCTGTTGCTGTATTGGTTTGCGTTTTTGTCAAATTTTTTATTCATATCTACTTGCCATTTTTTATTTTTAGTTTTTCTTGTTCCACACAAAAATCATCGGTTGCATCTTTTTTACCCAGATTTATGATTTTATCTCACGCTACATTGCGAAATTGTTTTGAACCTTTGGCGAGACCTCTTCGTACAGATCAGCGCGTTCGACTGAGTTGATGGGAGGAGATGATCAGCGTCGATCTAGTTGCATACCAGACAGGCCATAAGCTCATCAATTGCAACAATCGTTACCGATTTTATTTGCTCTTAATTTTGGGCTTCCAGTGAACGCATTTGGCTACTGCTTCACCAGCAGCTGCAACTGTTTCTGAGTAGGTATGTATATACATATGTATGTAGGTTTGTGCAAATGCACTATTTGCTTTGGCAAGCGCTATGCAACGCTGTTTGTTGCTACTTGTAGCCACTTGCGCCACTTTCGTCATAGCTAATCTCGCGCTCGATTTGGAGGAGGTGGTGGGACAGGATATCTAAGCCAATCTTGTGCTTATCACATTCGTATCGAATTGATTTGTTGCGCTTCATTTACGTTTTGTGGAGCAACGCTGCCGCCGATGTGTGCTACCGATCTAAATTCATTTAATTCGACTGACACCACCCCGAACACCACATTCGGCAGCCGCCACAAATAAAATGTTCTGCCACTGACAATGCCACTGTGTGAGGCGCTGCCACTGCCATTGCTACTGATGGAAGGAGTGAGAATAGTTTTGATGTCGGCATAGTTCAGTTGCCACACTTGCTACATGCAACACTTTCAGATGAAGTTACTTTCCGCAGTTTCCATGGGAATTACATACGTGCAAGATTAATGTATGACTTTGATTGCTATTGATTGCTGCCGCTTCGATTTCTAGACTACGTATTGCAGGCTCAAATCGAAGCTCCATTCTCCTACTGTAATATGTTCCTGGCAATTTTCATATGTTACGTGTGTTACGTGACTGCTTAGAATTGGTATTAGACGTGTGTGCTTGCGGGGGCGACAAAGTGCTCACTATTCTTTAGTTAAAAGGAAATTGGTAGGAAATGTTATAATAGTGAATGTATATGTCTGTGACTGCTGAATTTCATACAGGTGAAAATTTTAAGCATTTGTATTAAACCAATCAGGTTAAAATGCACACGAACAGTGAAACAATTGCAGACACTATCGATATACAATAACTTCGCATAACAAGAAAAAGTCATAGTTGCTGTTTTCTGCTTTTAGGCAGTGATGCTTGTACTCCAACTCTAAGAACTCCTCAAGATGGGCTTNTCGCATAACAAGAAAAAGTCATAGTTGCTGTTTTCTGCTTTTAGGCAGTGATTCTTGTACTCCAACTCTAAGAACTCCTCAAGATGGGCTTAGATACGTTCCCACGACAGTCGGGTCTACGTAACCGGAACGACCCAGATTTATATCTGGCCAAGGACTGTCACTCCAGCAACACTCCCCAAAAAGACTTTGGGGAATTTGTATGCTGCTACAACAACAACAACATGGGCTTAGATACGATGGATACCGCTTTGCCAATAGGAAACATTTTCATCTGAAAACCACGTGGGATAGTTATATCAAATCATCTAATCCAGTGCGCTCTGTGCAGAGGACTATGATTTGAGGGTGAGTACCTGGAAAGTCCTTACTCTTAATATGGATTGGAAAAAATGCGATGGACGCGGAAAATAACATTGACCATGCGGTGTCTCCTAGAGATGACAACTCAAAGGAGCGCTTTCTCTTTGCTAGATTTTTTTTTTGAGGGGACTTCATGCCGCGTCAAAGTGAAATTCTTCAACATCTCGCTCGCTTGCGCCAACCCACCACCAGGCTTTATATATCTCTTTCATGAGAGCTTCGAGCGTTGCCCCCAACGCGATATTAAAATCCTCCTTGGTTTTTTTCACGCCGGGAAGAAGGAAAAAAGGGGATCTTTGATGCCTCCAGAACTTTCAGCCTCTACACCGAAACCATTATAGACTGAGGCAGATTGACGTCCATCCTTCAAGCTATATGGCTATTCCGTAATTAAAAAATCAACCTAGAAAGCAAATCGGCAATGCTCTGATAAACGGAAAACACGTTTCCCGAGTTCTAGACGTACAAGCGAACGATTCAGAGATTGGGAACCTACTGGGATAACTATGAATGACGTACGAATGGTAATTCTTTATCTGAAAAACAATAAAGGTGTTGCAGCTGACGAGCTGCCAGTTGAGCTACTCAAGTGCGGGAGCGAGGAGGAGTTGCATCAACTATTGTTGGGCCTTAATAGTGAAAATTCATACCCGCGATAGAGAAATAACAACAGCTGCAAAACTAAATCGCTGAGGGAAAATTTTATATAAAGCGTAAATCCTTACTAATATTATAAATCTGAAAGTGAGTTTGTTTGTTTGCTGTGCTTTCACGCTTTAACTACTCAACCGATCATCATGAAATTTTGTACACTGGTGTTTTTTAGCCCAACTTAAAATATAGGATAGATTTAATCTAACGGTTAATATCACACCGAAATAAATTTGAAGAACATTTCCTCTTCACTCCCTGGCGGCAACAATAATCCGGTTCTATAGTGAATCTGTCCAAGAAACTTTATAGTATAGTTGGTGGCAATTTCCAAATGGATGCGTATAACTGTTCTACAGAAATCCTATATACATCGACTTACTTCAGACGAAATACCTTAAAAGTAACTTTCACGAAAGCAATTTAAGTGAAAATAATTTTTTTTTACTTTAATTTTTACAGTAAAAGGCGCGCGATGGTTTTGGCGGTTGATTTATCGGTGGTGATTTGAGATTTACCCCTGCACAACTCAACCCTGGTGTCTCCGAATGAAGATTTAAGGCATAACAATACTGGCAAAAATAACATACATTGGGCCAATCGTAACACATAAAAATTCGATATACTCAATGGTGCAACAGGTTTATATATTCTGACATTCACGGCACCTTTTCTAACTTGGCGATTATTCGTAATGACTCCAGCGCTTCAAAATATATATTGGTATAGATTGGTATGAATCGAAATTGTTTTGAATATGTATCACAATATGAGTGTCAGACGAAAGAGGTTTAAAAAGGTTGCCAACTGTTTAAAAGGTTAAATTCAAACTATTCAATAATTCAAATGAATTATTGGAATATGGGAATCAATCAAAATGATTTTAAAAGAGCTTAATTACAAAACTACATGTAAAGGGTTTCCATCTGTTAAAATCTCAATTGAGTTGAAAAAGTATGACAAGTGAGAAGTTTAAGAAAGTTTTAGTTTGAAAATATTTTGAAGATGGTTAAACAAATTTTAAACCTCCTGTTTTTGAATTGAGTTTTCTTGAAATACATTTTACTCAATGTAGCACGCAAAAATTTCATACACTCAGCGAAGCGGGTGAGGGCGATCTAGTCTATATATAAATACGCCACAAGAAAATTTTGCAATCCCCTTTTTGAACGCACCGTTCGCTCGATTTCAATGAAACATACACCGATTTAAAGGATATAACTTCCTCTAATCCAGAAATGTTAATCCCGATACATAGGGGGCGTGGCATCTGATATATAGACTAAAATGTGATAACCACTATATCTCCAAAACCAATTAAGCTGGAGAACTGAAACTTAGTGCGGATGCATAGATTGTAAATACCCTACTTACGATGTAAAGTGGAAGATTTTGGAAAAGGAGGCGTGGCACCGCCCATACAAACTTAAATTCTCATATCGCTTATATCTGGAACCGCTTAGGTTAACATCCTGATATTTGGCACATCAACATACATACATGTGTTATCAATACCGTACTTACGGCGAAAAGTGGTAGGTTTTGGAAGAGGGCGTGGCACCTCCTATACAAACTGAAATTCTCAAGTCGCTTTTCTGTGGAACTGCTTATGTTAATGTCCTGAAATTTTACACAGCTGCATATATCTTTAAATCTCTCCTAGCAACAGTTGTCTAGAAACCCCGTTTTAAAATTTTGACCTCCTCAATCCTTTTTTCTTACATTTGTTATACGAGTGTCACGTAACGCCAGTTTGGCAATGCCCATATTTTCTGCCAAATTTCTTAATCGCATTGAAGGATTGTTATTTGGTGCAATGATTTTTAAAAGGAGCAGTGTGTTGTCTCCCGTTTACTGGCGCAGGGATTGATAGCTATCCTTAAAAATTCGGTTTATGGTCAGATTTATTTCATCTTCAGAACAGTAGAGCAGTATAAAATTTGGTGTAACGTGGGAGCCCGATCGTCTGATGCAAAAATATTGGGCTTTAGGCCAAATCTTGTCAAAACCTAAATATTATATTTTGTTTTACACCTTCGAGGTACTTAACCTCTACTGATGCTGTTGAAAAGAAAGACGAGTTTATATAGATTTTGAAAATCAGTTTCCACTCTGAACTGGTATATGTTTAACATATCGGTCAGTGAGGAACCGTTAGGCATCTCATCTATACATACAAATACATATGCATAACTTTTATAAACGAAAATTGAGGTTCCTTTCTCGGTATAATTTCAAGGGCTACTGAAGAAATTTGGTTTTAAGTTTTCCTGTAAATTCGCTATAAATTTTGGTGGTGGATTTTAAAATCGTCATTCGCCTAAAGAACGCGATATTGGTGACTAGCGAAATTCAAAATTGTTTGGAAAAAGATGTCGAATTTCGACAACTGGGCGATACTCGTAAAATTAATGGTCTTAAAAACATATCGGTTGTTTACCTTCTTTCAACATGGAAGGGAACAGTCGGTGTGTTCGCTACTGGGGACTTAAACCACTGTTCATAGTTATAATTTCTTAAAAGTAAAGGGCGCTTCTCTTATTTGGGTACATCCCTTCACACCTATAAAAACGCCAGCCTTGAAATTCAATGGGGAAAGACAATTTCCAGCGAGTGCTTGATAACACTGAGTAGAGTATTAAAGTAAAAGTTACTACTATCCTAACCGTGCTGACATATGGCAAAAACCAAGGACAATAACAACATCCGATGAGGGACTCTTCAAGTATTGCAGCATCAGTTAGAATCATTTATATTCGGGTTCATCCTCAAGGATTGAAAATGTTCATAAACGCTTACAAGATATGGTTAAAGAACGCCCTATCTAAGAATTTGATTGAAGAACGCACTATTTCAGAAATCGGTTCAAAATGCCATTTCCTAACATATTTTCAATTTATTTTAAGTTGAGATAGGGCATTTTTCAACAAAATTCTGAGATGGGACGTTCTTCCATCAACCAAATTTTGCAGTAAGGCGTTCTCAAAAGTCGATATGTACCTGCTGATGGGAAAACTCATGCAAAAATTGAGAACTTTAAATAAAAAAGATTAGATTATCCTTGGAAAGCAGGCTGTCTATTTTACTACCCTTTACCTACGTTAAATCTCTCTTTCATTTGCAAGAGGCTTGTGCGGAACATAATTTTGTCGTTGGGCTAAGAAAATCTATATTTTAAGCGTTATTTATATAGTATAATTTGTATTTAAGCTCTGCCTTAGGCAGAAACTTCCAACATTTCTTCCTTTCACATTTAATTTTCATCGAAACTACCCAGCTTTCGTTTCTCGCAATTTAAAGCCAAATATCGCCAGCATCTGTCTATGCAACCCACCCTGTCTCGTTTTCATATCACTTCAATTTCATTACAATCACTATATTCTTTCGAATGTACATACTAGCACTCCACTTAGCAGCTGGCATCAACGTTGTGCGGAAAATGTGAAGTACCTATTTTTAGGCGCTCTTACCCGTTCTCACTCTCCACACCAGCACACTAAGCAGCTCCACCTGAATTCCAGGCTGCTTTGTATTTCCGCACTCAAAATTAATGAAAAGCTTTCATTAAAACCTTTGTTTTTTGTCCATTTTTCGGCGTTACTTCTTTTGTATACCTCTTATGTTTGTTGGCGTTTTCTTATTCTTTTTCCATGCTCTTATGCGCTCCCTTTTCTAGCTTTTGATGACTGACGTTGGTGGCTGCATGGAGGGCATCTTGATTCTTTTACACTTATTTTTGGGTGAAATCTTGCAAGGTGCAGCTTTTCACTTTCGAATCAGTTGCAATCAGCGTGCGAAAGTCGGCCGCCTCATACCACATTTCACCCCCTTAAAGTATGCAATGTATAACTGAGATACATATAGAGGTGTGAAGGTGGTGGCACATACATACATACGTATACTTATTATGCTGTAGTAATATCAAAAAATTTTATATAATTTTGTTGTTCATTTGTGTTGGCGGTGACTGCCGAAAAATTCGAAAAATAAGATTGGGCATATGTAAAAGAGTGGTATGTATACTGAAACTGCAAGGAGCATGTGTGTTTTGTTGACAGTGGTGCTGCAGCACCTGATGTGAGGTAGAGCGCCAAAAAACAAGTGAAAGAAGTCCAAACTCCTCTAAGTGAAAGCCGGAGGAAGATGGTTGTGGCTGTGAGCCTTTACGCTGTAATGTAGTGTAGGGGAAGAATGAAAGCTGTAACCGGGTGCACAAAGCTACCGGTGCCACCTAGACAGAAGTAGATTTTTCTAAAGCATAATTTTTAGCGCAGTTGCAATAAGTAAT
Source organism: Rhagoletis zephyria (assembly GCF_001687245.7). NCBI lineage: Eukaryota > Metazoa > Arthropoda > Insecta > Diptera > Tephritidae > Rhagoletis > Rhagoletis zephyria. Next base: position 92,438 of record NW_016158419.1, read on the forward strand.
ATAAGAAGCTCTGTGTGTTCTACTCTATTAAAATTCATGCTAGATTTTATTTCACTTGTTTTTGTTAATTCTCTGTTGCCTTTGTGTGCGCACTTCAATAATTTCTATTTTCGACGCTTTTTGTGTGTGAGTAGATTTATTCTTCGTATTCTTTCGAAGCATATTTTTCCTCAGCTTTGTTGTGTTAATTAAGCAAAAATGTTGATATTGTACTTCAAATGTGAAAGAGTTGAAGAAAAATAGAAAGAAACCTGTCATAAAAAATCTGCGGAATGAAAAATGTTTCTGAAAGCTTTAATGACTTTAGTTAAGTTTTTATTTCGGTTTACTTAAGTTGTGTACAAAGTAAAGGTAGAGGTAAGAAGAAATGCGGCAAAAGTGATGTGCTTTACAAATACGATGTCTTATAAATAAAAACAATTTCGAAACATGTAGTAACCTGAAGGAATAAAAAATGCGATACGGAACGCCAAGGAGGCGTCCTGGAGGGAATTTCGTGAATCCATCGAGGATACCAAGAAATCTGCAAGATTGAGTAAAATCCTTGCACGACGGCACTTCCAGCCAGCACATATAAGAACATCAGACCGAGTCGTATAGGGAGTCGCTGGCTATTTTTCTGAATACTCACTTTCCAGCGTGCAGGGTCGACGTGGTGGAAAGCGCTGCTCCAAACCACCTATCAACCCTCTTCGAGGACCGCTTGAAGGAGCTACATACTGGAGAGGTAAAATATAAAATTTGCTATCTTCAGTTTGTCACCCTTTAAATCAACGGGTATAGACGGAGTATTACCAATCATGCTTCATCAAGCTGTGAAGATGGTCACTCCAGCCCTGGAAGTAAGTTTTTGAAGAGCGTGTAAGGAAGGCCACGGTGGCTCCCTAAGCGGCCAAGAGACAACAGATGGGGTTTGAAACCAATAATTGTGAACTAGGTGTACGCAGCTATAGTCCGACCCATACTCCATTATGGCGCACTGGGGTGGGGCTAGCCCTTACTATTTAAGGATTACTTAGCCAAACAAATAAGTAGAACTCAGAGGTGCGCAGCCGTTGGCGGAACAGGTGCAATGAGATCCTGCCCGAGGGATATTTTGAACATAATTATTGATTTATTACCGATAGATATCTTTATCGAAAACTCTTCTGCTAACAGCGCTGTCAGACTGCGTGCCTTGCGGCTCTGGAAGGTAAGACCGTTCGGGCACGGTTCCAATCTAAACGCATTACCGCTTGGAATTGAAGCACTGCCCACTGTCATTCAAGCACTCTCTTTTACCTCTGTTAGATTTCAATTACAGAAATTTATCAGTCTAAGGCCAAGCAGAGTTCGATCGTACTGGAATAAGCGGCAATGAAGAAGCTATAAAGATTAGAGAAATATCCATTGACCTTCAAACACTATGCCATTGCTGCACGCCAACCATGAGCAGTCGCTTGCGTAAAATATCAGGGACACACAGTGTGCTTTTTGAACACTCCATGCGAATTAATCGTAGCGTTTTCGAAAGAGGGAATATTTTGATATGAAACGAAATGGGTTTGAAAGCTAATCTTATTCCCTTTTATGGAAAAATATTGGAAAGGGTGTTCTTCGAAAAAAACATTTAAAATGCACCGCATTTGTCGCAAACAAATTTTTTTTTGTATTTTTTGTTACACTAATATTATTGATTTTCAGACGAGAAGTACAGTTGCACTGTTTAAAAACCGAAAAAAAAAATTAACACCTTTATTTAAATAATGAATGTTTGTATTGCATTCTTTTTTATTTGCATGCAGCTGTGCATCCTTCTCAAGTTATAACAAGTTTTTACTCTGAAATTAGAAGAAAAATGCGCAAAAATTTCGACTGAAATTTCGAAGTTTAACTACAGAATAGTTATAATTTGGATCTCAAAGGGCTTAGAGACTTCTACTTTGGCTCAAATAAAAGGTATTGAATGAAACTACAACGTAACTGTTATTCAAGTGATATAAAATTGTGTGAAGGATGCATCGCTGCATGCAAATCATAAAAAATGCAATATATAATGCATTTTTCAAATTGAGGGATTACATTTTTTTCGTGTTTCTCGACTCATAATCTATATTAACTGTATAATAAAACATACAAAAAAGTTTTTTGGAACAAATGTGGTGGATGTTCCATGTTTTTTTTTTCGAAGAACACTATTTTTGACAAATTTTCTTAAAGTCAAGGAGTAATTGTGGCTCAATTCCAATATTTTTCCGTGAAAGGGAATTAAATTAGCTTTGCAGATTTCTGCTTCCAACAAGCTCGGCCATCTCCGACGAAAGGACCCGACGACGAAGGTCCGACGAGGCGCCTTCACAGAATATCATTTCCGTCCTGTTATCACCGTTGACCGTTCTCCGCAGCTAGTGTAGCGGAAGAATAGTGGACGGGTTTATCACTTGTGATGATTATGGGAAGGTAGTTTGGTAGTTCAGCCCTGTGATAGCTATTGTTAGATCAGGCCAGCCCCCGCAACCTAAGTACTGGCATCGCTGTCTTCCTCGGTGATGTGTTGGCGACGGCCAGGTGGCCGGTAACTCCATATGGCATCACAATAGGCCTATATATTGGCTTAAATGTGGGTAGTACCTTCCCTCTCTAACCTATGTTACCTAACCTAATCTGGGTTCATATAAATCTGCCCCTCTTCCAAAAAATATATCCGCATCACTGTTTTCTTAAAAACTCTCCATAAATATGTATTTATGTGTATTTACAATCAGCGGCCGTATTTCAAAATCAAATTCACCGCCAATTATTAAATTAACACACCTACTCAAAGCACCCCAGCAGCATACAGAATGCATTCGTAGACGCGTAATACTGACTGCTGCGTTGCATACAATGGATACGAAAAAATGTGAACGTCAACATAAAATACTCGTAAAAAAATAAAATAAAAAAAGATGTCAAATAAAGCAAATTTTCATAAAAAATATACACACATGCCGGCAGGTCTGCCGAAATTCTCAAAGGACACTTCAATTGTGTTCTTGCTTTGGCAACAAATTTGGTTACATGCAGACTTTCGAGAGTAGCGGCAGTTGATTTTGGAAGTACATCGGTGTGTGTGGGCAATACCCATAACTGTCAACGACAACACACGGCAGACAGCAGTCGACAGCAGTCAACCGGAGACATGTGCACAGCAATTAATTAACCGAAATAAAAGCGGATCCTTTCGGGGATAACCTCACCTCTGCGCGACTAAGGTGGTTGTGAGGATCCCATGACTCTGATGCTCCGTATTACCGTATTCCTATAAATGACTCAAAGTCTTTAATTTACATGAAAAGAAATATGTCTGTCAAGTATTTATGTTTTTTAAAAATATAGTAATAAGAAGCACAATTGCGCTTTTCTTATGTTTGTGGGTTTTTATTTCGCTGTACACTTTTTAATCCTATCTTTGGTTTGCTAGAAGATGTCAGTGAGCGAATGTGACTGGCGCCGACATTTTTCGCCGTTTACTTATTTGCGTTTATGTAAGATGCTTAGCGATATTTCTTTTATTTACTTACCACCTGTGGCTATTTGTGATTACCTACAATATGACCACAAAGTACAGAGGTACTGGTTGCAAGTATCGAAAGGTGGGAGTGTGTCCAAGGGACTGCTGAGGAGAAAGTCAATAAGCCGTGAGTATGAGTGAGAAAAAGACAGTGGCGTATGGAAGAGGGTTCGATCTGTGATTTTTATATACAAAGACATGTTACACAAGAAATAGTTTAATACAATGATATGCCCAAGACAACTGCAAAGCAAATCTACATAATCCTTAATATAAGGATAGGATATCAATTGATGCAGCATGTGTAACTATTTATTATTGACTTCAATCCCTTTAAACATTTGGACTCATACTAGGGTGAAAAAAGTCTCAGAATTCTGAGTTTTAACCCTCTTTATGAGCCCTAAAAAGAGTCCGAAGAGATCATATAGGGCTCGCCAATATGAGTCTTAGTTATCAGTCATATAAGAGTCTAAAATAAGACGCTTTTCTTAGTCTTAAAACAAATATTCTTTATAATTCTTATTATTAATAAAATCTTACTTCTACCTGAACTTTTTTACTTTTATTTTACTCAGAGTTTATGACACCAAAAGAGTCCGAAATGAGTCAGTCTGGTTGACTGGTATCAAAATCATACTTTTGACGAAAGAAACACTAATTTTTCACACATAAATTCTGAGCACTCAGAAATTGTTTAAGGGGATTTTCATACCTTTTTGATGTGTAAACATCTTAGCTCTCGGTGTGGGTAAAATTTTCGTTAACCCAACAGAAAAACTTGTAACTGCTTCTAGTGTGTACAAATGATCATTTGTGGACTAGTTCACCGCTATTTTAGGTCCATTTCGGGCCTAGTTCACAGCTTGTTAAGGATAATTGCGGGACGAGTTCGGAACCTGCTCTGGACTATTTCAGACCATTTCGGGAATTTGTTGCGATCATTTTGAGAGTAGTTCGGGATCGGGACAGTTTCGGGACTAGTTTACGAATATTTGAGGACCGTTTCGAGACCAACTCAAGGACAATTTTAGAAAACTTCAGGCTTAGTTTGGGATCATTTTAGGACTAGTATGGGACCATTTGGAGTCTAGTTCATTTCGACTTTCTAACCATTTCGTGTTCAGAGATTATTTTGGGACTAATAAGGGCATATTTCGGTACGGTTTCAAGAATTGTTCTAGATTATTTCTGGAAAAGTTCACGAATTTTTCAACCATTTCGGGCCTATTGAGGACTATTTCAGGAACATGTTTGGCCTAGTTTAGAATCGACACTAGTAAGTGTTTAGATTTGCCGCAGTAAGGCTAGGGACCACGCATGCGCATTTGGACTCCTTGTTTTACGAGGCAGTCAGCACTTTCACATCGGTACTCTATAATGGACACCCTGACCGTTCAAAAGAGTTTTACAACTGTCCACAAGCCTTGATGCCATTCTAAATGAGTCTAAGGGCTTTAATGCTGTCTAAATATATGAGATAATATCCATTCTGGCCCCGTTTTCCTTTCCACTTACGACTTGAAGCCCGCTTGGTCATCTTTTCCCCCCATATAGGTGGCCAATAGACCCTCACCTCCTTAGTGTTTAACGGAGGACTGAAGATTTTGGGCCACAGAGGCCTTTGATTTTTTCGGACTGGATGGGTCAGTCTTTCCTGTGGCAGAAGCTTAAGTGCGCTCAGTGGTGGGCCCTTTCTGTACCCTGTTGAGCACCCTCCAGCTGCCGACCTCCAGCCGATGGTTCTGAACCTCAAAAATGCCAAGAATACTGTCCACTGGAGTGATTGATGTATCCGGAAAGTATCCAACATAGTGGGTGTAAGATATAACGGCATTAGGCCGTCCATTAGAGGGTTCAGTATTTCAAAAATCATCGCCAATTGCGAAGCTTCTGACATTGCCCTCCTCTCCAACTTCAAACCCCGCCACTGACTATGTTATAAAAATCACTTCCGTCTACAGATACCTTGATCGGCATACCATTCCCAACAAAACGCAAATGTTAGTATAGCCGCATTNGCTAATTTTTTCCACAAAGACTAACAGATCTTAAAACCTTATTAAATAATCCTAGATTTATTAACCTTGAAACAGCATCCTTGCAGTAACATCACACATTTGTAGGATACTTTTCTCAAGATTTTTACCCCACAAAATTTGTTACAAAAATTCGTTAAATTTTCGTATAATAAAGTACAAGTTTGAAGCAACTAGGGCTTACTGTTAGTTTGTGCAATTTTTTGTTTTGTTGACGGTACTAAGCATTTTTTCATAAAAAGTAAGAATGCTAGACAATTTTCTGATCGGGAAGCAAATGAGCAGCACGTTGCCCTCTCTCTTTACTACCATCAATTTTAATGAGCTACAAAACATCAATCAATTTTTTTTTAAGATTCTAGTTAAAAAGTTCAAATTTTTGGTGAAACTTTGCAGAATTAATTTTCATAGTTTTTGCACTAAGTCGGAAATTGGGATTTATTTGGTGTTTGTTAGGAAAGGAGCTTTACTTTCACAAAAAAATAATAAATATTTAATAAACAAAACAAAAAATAAGCAAACCTAACTAAAATGTAGAACCCTAATTTTTATTTTGGTCACTGTATGTGATCCTCAATTTGAATCACAAGCATTCAGATTAGAAAATAATAACTGTTTATGGAGAAACTTACGATCACATACAAACATCATTAAAACCAGTTCATAGGTATGCCATTTTAATGAGCCATTAAGGCGTCGAAATAACGAACTCCGAACATGAGACAAATATAGGACAATAAAAGGAACACAGAACATTTGGTGTCCCGTATAAATTAAATTAATTACCAGGGCAATTGGTAAAACAAGAGGACCGTCCCGTATAATACAGGACGGATGGTCACCGTACATATGGTATATCTACTAATTTCCTTCGATGCTATGTGTTCTTATTACCGCCTGTGAGACATCTGGAGCAGTCCCCTTATGAACAATACGTACTCTTAATTCCTTGTTGCGGTGTAGAAGCGTAAATACTATTCGGACATCCGCTCGTGGGCATACGACATATAATCACATGTCAAAGCAAAGCCTCAGAGAATACTGAAAAGATTTGTAAAATGAAAGGCAATAAATGAGACTCCTAGCATAAACACATCTTCTCCTTTGCTGCATCCAGTAATAATTCTTGATGTAATTATATTGGTCATCATTTCTTTTACTACAAATATTGTTTCATTATTAACGTTGGGTAAATCAAGATACCGAAAGACGAATGAAATGCGTTTTAATTTTTAAATTTTAGTTCTCTGAACGCGTAAACACGTAAACACACATTTATTTTCGGTCCTAAGTTATAGCTGATTAAATTTTTACGCCTGTGGGATATTCCACGCTCCCTTTTACAAAACTTATTTTTATTTATGGATACTTTACGTTCAGCATCTTTATTAGATCTGCCTTCAGATCAAATTTCAATGTCACCGTTTCTAAGTTATAGCTGATTAAAGTTGCGGTTTCGAAGATATAACTGATTAAAAATGTCACGCCTTTGGGCGGTACCACGCCCCTTTGTCAGAAGTAATTTTTGCATACGCTATTTTACGTCCGAGGTCACTCTCTATATACCAGTTAAAGCCCCATAAAAATCCATTCAGTAGTTCCGGAGATTAGTGGATTCAAACAGACAAACAAACAAACAGACAGCTTTTCCACAGTTTTATTATAATACGTATGTATGTATTTGTAAGTGTTCCCTGTAATAAATCAGTGATTAAAAGAAAATGATTTTTTTACTCAAAAAGGGTTTCTATTTCTCAAAAAAATCTCCTATTAGCTCGATGTATTTAGTCCAGCGTTTTTCCATTCCTGCATTCCTTCTCAAGGTCCTCAAATAGGTGCTTGTCTCAGTGATGACCTTTTCGTTCGATCCAAATTTGAAACCATTCAAATACTACTTGGCAAAAAGCAAATAGTCACAGCGGGTTTAAACCTGTAGAAAATGCTGGATGAGAAGTAATTCTAGCCTAATTCATGCACACTTTCCATTGGGACTGCACACGTTTTAATTATTTTGGTAGAAGAACACTCCTTTTCTAGCTAAATGCGGTAGTTTTCGCATCAAATCAATGCCGTCTCTGTCCAACAGCTGAAAATAATATTCGCTAGTGAAGGTTATACCTTAGCTATTCCTTCTTCCTTGGTGTATTTTTATGGATCAATGTTTCATCGACGTTTACGAAATAAACGCAAAAATTCTACTGGATTGCGAATGAACATCGCCTAACACCCCTTTGAAGTCATAGTCGTGCTTTGGGCTGAGTGTGAGCGATCGTAGTGAGTAAAATGTAATGTACTATCTGAGTTGAGATGCCTACAGCTTCAGACACATCACACACTAGGTTCTTTCCCGTACGCAATGCGGGATCCCGAGGGTGCCCAAAACAGCCTAGAAATCATTCCTGTACTCAACAAAATGGGTAACAGAGAGCGAAAATTGGAACGTGTTGGATCGTTAGTGTCTTCTTCTTCCTGCCCGAAACCGCCCGGACTTTTTCTCCGGGTAAAAATGGATAAAGTGTCAAAGTGCATATCAGCTATTTTGTGTTTACATGTTGCCTGCATTTACTTGGTGCTTTTAAGGAATAGTGAATGGCCTGTTGGTGTATTTTCAATCTTTATATACTTAAAATCAAATTTGTGAAACCAAAATTCAATTTACAAGATTTTGCATTTAAGTGACAAAAACAAAAATCAGCTCTTTCTCAAATTCTGGGCACAAAATGTGGGCTTTTGCGTTCCGTACTTCTGGATTATGCTCTATTTTTTGAAAGCAAACAATTCGCTTATTCTCTAATTACCGGATCCGGTCCGGATTGTTAGGGAAAGAACCTACTTTAATTTTTCGATCGGGAAAAATCATTAAACCGATTCTAAACTTCTGTAAATGAGCTCCCGATTATGTTCAGCGATTGTTTTAAATTTAGGTACATATCGACGACGTGGAAAGCTGTCTCAGTTGTGTTTATCATTAAGGCCGATAGGGTTTCTCAAACGACTTCGAAGGACCTTAGGCCTATTAGCTTGTCGCTCATTGTACTTAAATCCCTTGAGGAATTGGCAAGTACCTGCCTTTCTTTTATTAAGTATTGCTCGTATTGATATCTAAAGATCATCATGCCTACCCAAAAATAAGTCCAAAGCTTTTGTAAGAAAAGTTTTTGATCTGTAAACATCTTAACTCTCAGTGTGGCCAAAAATTGCCTTAACCCAGCAGAAGATTTCTAACTGATTCTTGTGTGTACAAATGAAAATTTCTGAACTAGTTCAAAGCTATTTCCCCTCATTTTGAGCCAGTTGAGGACTATTTCAGGAACATTTCGCGACTAGTTCGAGATCATTTCGGGACCTGTTCATCCCATATCGGCACTAGTTCAAGTCTATTTGAGGACCTTTCAGGGCCATTTGGGGACTAGTTCTCGTCTATTTTAGGACCANTAGTTCAAGTCTATTTGAGGACCTTTCAGGGCCATTTGGGGACTAGTTCTGGTCTATTTTAGGACCATTTTGGTTCGGGATCATTTTGGACTAGATAATAAGAGACCATTTCGGAACCGTGTCATACTTGTTCGAGATCATTTCGGGACCTGTTCATCCCATATCGGCACTAGTTCAAGTCTATTTGAGGACCTTTCAGGGCCATTTGGGGACTAGTTCTGGTCTATTTTAGGACCATAGATAATAAGAGACCATTTCGGAACCGTGTCATACTTGTTCGAGATCATTTCGAGATAAGTTCACGATGTTGGCAGATCTTTTAATTAGTCTTTCGAAAAGAGCTTTCATAGTTGTAGATTTTTAATTGTCTTACGAAAGGCTTTTGTCTTTTGAAAGACTGTGGGGGTTGAAAGACAGTTGCCAGAATTGCGCTGTCTATACAACAGCCTCCACCTTAGTGATAGCCGCATATGAAAATCAGGATAAATTTCACGTGTTACCTAGCGAATATAAAAGTAATATTAGAGGCTTTCTAATCCTTTCCGCTACTTCAATCTCGTAGTAATCTTACTGTAGAAAATTACTCCAAAAGTATTTAGTTGGAGGAGTAAGTGTCGTATATTCTCGTTTTGGAGGACACCATTCGCATCTTGTCTTACCTTATGAACAATATAAAGTCCATATGTATTCATATCCGGTGCCTACTTTTAGGCTTAATTATGGATTTTTTAGGCATCTCCCTGATAATATAATTTATGATGATGAAAATATCGTATCCATATGCCCACAAAATCCTATATCAACGATAAGCGAGCGACTCCTTGAGGTTTGACATTGTTCAGTGTACTGGCAATTGAGGAGAGTGAAGAAAAGCTGTCTTACTAAAGTTTAACAAATATTTAAATCGCATAACTTTAAAGTCGCATACTTTGAGATTGCATATCTGCTGTAGAAAAATTAACTTCCAAATACACATGTGCAAAAAAAATATAAATGCAAAATGTACATTTCACACATCATAGCACACGTAACGAGCTGCATAAAAAAACACGCATATCCTTTTTCGTAAATTAAGCGCTTGCTGAAAAAGCAAATATATTAAATATGCATGTTCAAANAAAAAAAAAAAAAAAAAAAAAGTCGAGTGTATACAAAAATCACCTGCCAAATCGTGAAAACCGCGAAAAACGCGTTGGCACAGGCACGGCCACCGTCACCGCTGATGACGTCGTTTAAAATTAACACTTCAGCAAACATACTAAATTATGCCAGGATACCCAATACCTACTCACAGCCAAAGTATCCTTATTACGCGCTGTTGCCACATATCCACGCTACGACTAAAGTGTTGTACGTTGTACGGTGCGGCGTGTGCGCTTAATGAGTTGCCAAAAACAAAACAAAAAAAAAAAATTAAAAACAGAACCGCACTGCAGAAATAAAAAATTTACATGAAAATTATGCTGCACCAGCACGCAATGCGCCGCGTAAAAAAGATATCCTTGTTGCGTGGCATCTGCAAAAGAGCGCACCAGTTGAGTGGTGTTTGTGGCATGTGTGGCAACATGTGTGGATACATTCATCCACATCCACCCACCCAGTAGTAGTTACTTTCTTCCGCGCTGTGCGAATTATTTGCAGCAAACAGCAATACTTGTGAATTATGCATATTTTTTGTTGTGTATTTCTTGCACTTGATAAATGGGTTGTTGGCTTACATGTGTTTTTCCGAAGTGCTCATGTGCTTTTTAGTTCTTTTTAGCATGCTAATCTCCCTTTCCCCCCACTCATTCACTTGCACTTGATTTTTTGGCAAGTCGCGTGTCGTCTGCGTAATTGTATTGTTTTCCAGTTGTTCCATTTTTTCTTCACCACAACTTATGCATGTAGGGCTGTTTGCTGACTTTGTAATTTTTTGGTGTAACGAGCACTTATTAAATTAGCTTATTTTTGGTGCCTTTAATATTTGCTACAATAAATCGGTCGTTTACTGGCAGGAACGATATACATAGATACTACATACATACATTTACAGCCCGATTCTGTGCACTTGATAAATTAAAATTTTTTAAATTTGTAAATTTTTTATTATCAATCAAGAATTGAGATTCTAGCACAGATATAAAATGCTCTTTTCTTGATAAATTATCAAGATTGGAAGTGCTATTGGCAAGCGTTTACAAATTGAAATTTCTTGTGAAATTCACAAATTTTGTACATATACATATATATTAAAAAATTTGTTTCTATCATTTAAATATGAATTTATCCGGCCAAAAGTTTAATTTTCTAAACGCACTTTTTTCTGAACACAGGGTGAAGAGAATAGAATTCTTGACTAGATGCCGTTAGTCCCTATTTATTCTCATTCGCTCGCACCGCGCTGTCAAAGGGCCGTGTTGTTAATAGTTTATTTGATTTTTAAAAGTGTTTAGGACAAGCCGAGGTTATAAAAAACTGTTTTAAATCGTGTGTTAATTTTTTAAATTATATTATATTGGATAATTGTAAGGCAGATAAATACCCTATAATCCACATAGTTTAATACATATATATAGAGTATGAAATGGTACCGGCAGAGTTACAGTGAAAAATATCGCATTTTTGCAAATTCCAATGGATTAGAAAAAAGAACTAGAGCTATAAAGTTATGTAACACCACTCAATGGCGCTGAGATTTTTGCTTGAGTTTATTATTTACAGTTCGTAGTTTGAAAACGAAAAAGGAAAACTGTGCGTTTACTGTACAGTGACCATTTGAAATATTTACTACTGCTGAACAATTTACTGAAAATACTGCTACGTTACTGTACCATTTTTATTTATATGTATAGGGTGTTCTGTAAAAGAGTTCAATAAATAAAAGGGGCAATAGGAAAGTTAAGACGAATAAAACAGTGCTCAGGTGGGGGTGGAACGGTTAATTTAAAACTTTGGGGCGTTACAGGGGGTGAGAACAGTTGTCAGTACTTTTAGAAAAAATTCACATCTTAACGGAAAGTTCTAATAAAAATTTGGCTCTTAACGATTTTGATACAATTTTGTATTCCGGTAGTGTTTTTAATTTTAACGTTATATAGACAGGTGTTACCTCTGGAGATATTCGTACCAAGTTGCAAGCTGTATGTATGTATGTCAATAGCGAATCTTTAAATATATGCTAACTAAATAGTTATCATGCAGATAATAGTTAACCTAAAATATGTATAAAAACCGAGGGTACCAAACACATTCCATTAATGGACACATTACAAATGAACTTATTAATAACCGGTTGGTGTTTGGTGCCACTCATTTTCGATTTAACAAAATTTAACTAAAACTATTAACGTGGATATCAAACGAAAAGTATTTTAAATAACTTTAATCCAGAAATATTTTTTTATCAGGGTTGCCTCATTTTCTTTTGTAATACAAAATCCTTTCTTATTCCCTTAAAGTTGAATTAGGTTTTTAAACAGGTGGTAACCCCTCCACTTGTTTATAAATAAATCTTTTTGAAAACTATTTCGATCGATACCTATATTGTAGGAATTCTTTTAACTTAATTGTTTTTATTTTCTTTTTTTTTACAGATGACAGCACGGAATTCGCGGAAGGTGCCATTGTCTGGCTGGTTGATGTAATCGGGAAGACTACATCTGAGAGGATCTGTTACCGAGTAATTACGTTGACCTCGTTAACGACTTTCTCGCCACAGTCCTGTCGGAAAAGTCAGCTCCTTAAACAAACATTCACACATTTCAGACCTAGACTGATCGTCTTCACCGGGGCCCGAAATATTGTAGCCTGCAGCTCTATGTTCCAGCATAAGAGTCCTCATCAAGCTACATGACTGTCTCTGGATCGAAAAACTAGAAATCCAATCGATCAAATCGGTATAGAAAGAAGGTCCCCAACTCTAATGTTTTGGACGGTCGCATGCTCCTAGGAATAGCTATCAACTCGACCACTCTCTTGTTGCAGCGAAGATGCACACACCCGCCTCTGTGCAGCAACTCTTTTTCGAGTGGTTTCTTTAATATGACGTTGTCGAATTCCATGTGAAACAAAATTCCCCAAAAATTATAAGTAAAAAAATGCGTCCCAATTTTTTGGTGTTGTGACTGTTAAATTATGTGAAAGATGTATTCCCATGGAGTTGGCGATAACGCTGGATATCATTACGTAGAGCTAAATCGGTCAGACACTGCTCTGTTTTTTCTGTCTTTTCTTAGTTGGATATGGAAGCAAAGTGAATGGATCTGATGGTAAATGAGGCCTAGACAAAGTTTCTCCTGTCATCAAGCAAATAGCCAGCCTCGATAATCACGTCATGGTTAACAGTAATAATTTTGAAAAAATGTAGGTCTTCGTTCCCTGCAGGGAAACCCCGAACTAGTGAAACAAACTTCTATTTACGTACTAGATCTTTGTCACCAAAATTGAACCAGAGCGATAGTAACTAGATCCCCACCAGTTCGAGAACGGCGATATGTGGTACTTTTAAAAACTATTATATTTTACTTTCTAAAACTACTTATTGCTAACTAAGAGTGAAAAGTTGTTGCCAAGTCTACTTTTTCTAAAAAATCATATTTTGATGCACGAAGCAAGAACAATTAGAATGGCAGCGCCACATAATCCACATTTCAAGTTTCGTATAAAAATTATGCAAATTCAACAAACTTTAACAATTGCGCCCATAATTGTCAATTGCATTAATCAGCTGACCACAAGTGTATATAACATTATTACTATTTAACAGTTTCCTATGTGCTATACTTTTTTAGTTCCGCTCGTAACCGTCAGCTTTTTCGTACCCTCCGCCTCCTCGTCAATTTCCAACTTCCTGGAAGTACCAATAAAATATAGTTTCTTAACAAAATTAAATGAGTTAGCGATTGCAATACTCGTAGAGCACTCATCAAATCCTTTCCCTTTATAAAACGCTTACTGGCTGCCGAGTTATGCTCCAACCAAAGTTATCAAAGCAATTGAGACAGTCAGTCAACGAATGCATGAACTCAATAGAGTAGTAATTCAAAATCTCCTAGGAGATAATTTCCTTTGCATTACGCGCACTCACCGCAGCTCACTGCGCCACGGACCGCCATAACCTACATCTTTTGGTTGTGGGCTATAGGTAGCTCCAAAGGCTGGCTTCTGTTGCCTGCAAAAGCTGCTCAGAGTTAATATGAATCCTTAACTATCCAACCTGAGCAATATTGTGGCAAGCTTGATGAAGTTCACTCGGCTCGTAGGGAGCCTTCGTTCACGCTAAAGTATTAAAACTTTTATTCTGCATCTCATCGAAGACAACAGCAGCAGCAACTGCAGTCAATCGATTACGTTAAAGGTCTATTGCTGTCGCTGATACTGCTGTTGTTGTTGTTGTTGTATAGGATGACGATTATTTGCGAAAATCGAATTTAAATTAAGTATTTCTCATTTCCAGTGCAACGAATTGATGGAAATGAATTTGCTACTAAGTATTTCAGTTGCTACACCTTTTCCCTTGCTGCCATTTTGTTTCAGGAAGTTGCGCAAAAAGTGCAAAAAAAACACACAAAAATATCGAATCAGCAAAGAGAAATGAATTAACATGAAATCGAAATGAATTTACAAAATTCCTTAGAGATGCGTGTCGACGATGAGCTATTACTATTGTCGCGGGAGGAGGAAGTAAGCGCATGTCCTGCCGCTGCCACTGATTTGCAAATTTTTATTTATTTTTTTCTCCGTTTTGGCTCAACAGATAATTCGCTTTTAATGGGAATTCATTAGATGTTCGGGGTTGGAGTGATGAGCGACAGAAAAAGTTTAGTACGAATAGTATTCAGAGCGGCAGAATTCTACACTCGAGCTCTCATTCCATGCCACCGTCCCCGACATGTTCGACAGCTTCCTTCCGCAATTCATGTCTCGCACAATTCGCAATTTAATTTAATTTCTTCAGTGCACATATACATATNTCCAGTGCAACGAATTGATGGAAATGAATTTGCTACTAAGTATTTCAGTTTCTACACCTTTTCCCTTGCTGCCATTTTGTTTCAGGAAGTTGCGCAAAAAGTGCAAAAAAAACACAAAAAAATATCGAATCAGCAAAGAGAAATGAATTAACATGAAATCGAAATGAATTTACAAAATTCCTTAGAGATGCGTGTCGTCGATGAGCTATTACTATTGTCGCGGGAGGAGAAAGTAAGCGCATGTCCTGCCGCTGCCACTGATTTGCAAATTTTTATTTATTTTTTTCTCCATTTTGACTCAACAGATAATTCGCTTTTAATGGGAATTCATTAGATGTTCGTGGTTGGAGTGATGAGCGACAGAAAAAGTTTAGTACGAATAGTATTCAGAGCGGCAGAATTCTACACTCGAGCTCTCATTCCATGCCACCGTCGCCGACATGTTCGACAGCTTCCTTCCGCAATTCATGTCTCGCACAATTCGCAATTTAATTTAATTTCTTCAGTGCACATGTACATACATACATATACATATGCATTCACACGTAGCTATATTTAGATGCATGGGCATAGTCAAATCGGGCGTGAAGAAGTTTTTCTTAATTTCTGCCTCTAGCCGCCACCCAAACCACCCAGGTGAGGCATGCAAAAATATCCACGACGCTTTTTTCCATGCTGCACACATTTCATTTGTTTTCTTATTTTTCGTTAAGTCATGCGATGACAACGCTCTTCATTGCTGCGATACAAGATACTTCGATGATGAGATAAAAGTGAGTGTGGTTGGTGCTTAAGTGGGGGTTTTGGTAAGCAGCGCCTGCCTTTGGGCTGGGTAGTTACTACACTAGATTACTGATTTGCGTTGTCAATGAAAATCAAATTTAATTACATTTTAACACGCAGGCAGTAACGGTGGCTTCCAAACGCCGAGCGATGCCTCCAAAATGTTTCAAGTGAGCCCGATACAAAAAATGAGGAAAATAAAAATAGGTAAATATTTATTTGATGGTGTTTAAGTATTCTTGTATATACTGCTGTTTTAGTTGATATATATGTATGTGGGCTTTAATAATATCTATACAGGATTGGCCGTCTATTATTGCAGTCAAAAGGCATTATATAATAATCCTACGATGACTAACATACGTAGTTATTTTATCCAGAGAAAGGACAAAGTACATAGTACTAGAATTATTTCTTAACGGGAAAAGGCAGACTTCCCATATATGTTGTCCTTGATGACAAGATCTTGTGGAATCCGTACCTACACAAAGCTATTCAGAAGATCGCGGCTGCCATTTGGACTTCCCGGTAGCTAATGGGGATTTACTGGTACATCAGACTCAAAATAGCAAAATGGATGTACAAAACAATTTTCAAACACACCTCTCCGTGGTTTAACTTCAAAAATAAATTCAAGGTTTTTTCTCGAATAGAAAAAACTGGGGCAATGAAGAGCTCCATGATTGAGCAAGGTCGATGTCTATGACGTACAACCTAGAAAGCATCTTTATACTGAGAGGGGAAGTTAACTCTGTCTTTCAGACTGAGAATATGCCTTTGAACTACGCACACTCTGACAGCATGACGGTACCCCTCGCACTGTAAGCACAAAAGGTGTGGGACTGTTTTCAGCTTTTCATACTCATCGCATCCAGAAGCCGGATTTCTTTCGCTTGGGTGGGTACGTCGAAAATCCAAACGGAGACCATTAATTAGTCTGCGAAATGCCGCGAACCGATTGTGAAATTACAAATGCGACTAATTTCCATACACTAGACCTCGCTAAGGTTAATTGGACAGAGCAAGCAAAAAGCGTAGTTCCACCTTAGCTTCACAAAGGTTGGGCAGTCTAATAGCAAGTGCTTAGGTGATTCCACCTCATCACCCACCAAAGGACGGATCAGGTAAGATTCCTTATACCAATACCACGTGGATACCAACCGCACAGTGGCCTATCATAACCCTCAACAACAGTGAGACATTAGCATTTGTAAGCATACAACATTGCGTCCCACTATTGAAGAGTGAACCATAGGAGGAAAAGTTGTCTCCTGCTGCTCTTTATCCGGAGAAAAGGTGTCAAGGGTGCCTTTCCTTGCCAAGTCATCTGCCACGCAGTTTATCGGAATAGGAACCGGAACCCAAATGGGTCTAATATCCTCTGACCACTTTTGAGTGCAGCACCATAGCGTTGAGGGCGCTGATAGCCGCCTGGCTATCACAGTATATGCTCACCTCCTTAACTGACTTCACATTCATCTGCAGTGAATCTACTATTTCCTCAATGACAGCTATTCCTACCTGAGAGACCCCAGAGCTACCGATAGAAGATATATCCTTCAACCCCGCCCTAAAGTAAGGCCCGTGAAAAGCTTCACTGCTCCCTTCGTCCAGTAACCCGGCCCCACCCAGGCATTCCCTTAGACGAATCCACGATGAACATTTTCAGAGGCCCAATAATCTGTATGATTGGGAATGAGAGCGAAGCCCTCCTGAAGGCATATGTAAGTAAACGGCGTCATTCCGCGTACTCATTTCAGATATTTGTCGGCCAAAAGTCTTGACTTCCAATGTTCGTTAGGTTAGATTCATAAACAGATTGTTTTTTTTTTTCAAAAGAAAAAATGGCTTTAGGCAAATAAATCAAAATTTTGCATGTATATAATAACCAAATTCTTGCACTCCAGCACTAGCGCATGCCAAAAAATACCATACAAGCTCCCACTTCCCTCTCTCACCAGCTATTCCTTCCAAAAATTATGAAATAACAAATTTATGAAGTTTAAATTATTTTCCAAGAGAAACAGAAATTCTTCTCGAAAGCATAAAAACCGCAAGACTTCCTCTTGCTCGAGTAGTGGATCATCGGCATTGGCCAGTCAACCGGCCAACCACACCGCCAAAAGAAAATAAATGAAAGAAGTAAAAATTTCATTTTAAGACAAAACTAATTCCATATCAAAATAATTTCCTATATTTGATTTACAGTCTAACGGGTAAGATGCAAAAGACCAAGAATAGTTGAAGATGCCGATGGAAATGACTAGCGGAAGGGATAAAAAGGATATAAGGACGGCACTAAAAACACTAAGCAAAGGAGCACTTAATGCTCAAAAGCGCACACAAAGCTCTGCTAAGAAATGCCAACCATGCAAGATGCTAAGGTAAGAAACTGCTTGGGTGCAGTAATAAAAGTAATAATAATAATAATGAAATAAAAGAATATTTGCAGCATTTTTGTTTATAACCAGCAAAGGAAGCAAAATAATTGTGCAAAATTAACGAGTGGTCTGAGTGAAGTGCATTAACCACAAGTTGTGATGAAGAAATAAATACAGAACATAAATGACTGAGTGCACGAAAGGACACTCACTCGTTCGCAAGAACAAACAATCTGAGCAGCCAGAGATTGGACATAATGAGTAGATGGATGTTTGTATGTATGTGTGCTTGACTGTATGCAAAACTAAAAAAAAAAAAATACAAAGTTTTATCGCATAGGAAACAGGCCAAGCGTAAACCGGTCAACGAGCACCACCGCCATTGACCGCCAGTAACAATGCCATAATAGGCGAGGAAGGAAACAGCAGAGCTTTCAATTCGTTCATAAGTTCATAATGTGATGCTATGAAATAATAATAAATTTTCTAAAATAATGAACCGAAATTTGTATATCAAGACAAAAAAAAAAGAAAAACTATGAATATGCTAAGCAAATTAGAAGTTGAAGTCAAATAAATGCATAGAAATTTCATCATTGAATTGTGGTATTTGCCTGGCTGACGAGAAGGAAATGCTGATTGACGTTTGTAAGAGCAAGAAGCCTCGAATTGTAGGAGTTAGGCACAGACACACGTATGTTTGTTTCAATTTTTGGTTCTAAATAAATTTGTGTATGTATTAGTGGCGTTTTATTAAAACAACTTATCTCGAGATAGGTAGTTTTTTTCCTTCAAAGAAATATTTCATTGGGTTTCTAAATAATATTTGAATGATTCACCAGCATTTTTAATGTTTTTTTTTAGTGCTTACGCGCCAGGGGTCTGTTCGGCAGCTGTTGTAGAGAGTTTACTGTGTTCAGCTTCCTCCAACGGAGCCATTGGGAAGGCGGACGGAGACCTAGAAGTAAAATGCGCCGCAGAAGTCGTTGGTTTTCTATTTTCTACCTCTACTGATAGAGGCCCCAAAAAAAGGTGTGTTGTTTGTGACCGCATATGCTACCGTTACGTCGTCAAGTAAATCTCACAGATACCTCGAGCACACATAGAGCTTTTAGCGGAGCTGAAAAATTTTGCTGATTATGTAATAGCGATTGAAACAACTAGTACAAATATTCATGAGAGTACATTAATTAAAAAACCTCATTGTATGCGCACTGGGGTGGTCTAAAAAAAAGCAAAGTTGGAATTTGAATGCCCTCGCCCCCCAGGATTGTTCTATATCGGAAAAATATTCCCCTATTATTTATTTTTAAATCAAAAAATATTTAGAGGTCGTTCAAAACGCTCAAAGAATTCAATGTATTTTATGTGGGAAAAACATGGTATAGAATTCTTATTTATTTAACAATTTTTTAAAACTAACGATTTTATTTTATTTTATTTATTTTTATTTTATTTTTTATTTTACGCCCGTGCATTTTCTGTGGCGTTTGACGGACCTATAAAAAATGCAAGCTTTCCGAATGATATAGTATCGTTTCAAGGGTTCCCGTTCTCATCTATACCTTGGCCATGCAGTTGGATGCAATGTTACTATCGTCTGATGCTGTATATGTTAGCTTTGTTAGAAAATATTGCGCCGCAATTGGGAGTTTTTCCAATAGCGGACGCCCCTCGGCACGTTATGGCATACCTCCGAGTGTATTCGGCCATGAAAAGCAGCTTCTCTATTATTACTTTTAATTGAGAGCGAAGTCAGAATCTTCCTGATAAATTTTTAGCGCACCATCAGTGAGCTCGGGGCCCTGATTGCCACCTTGTAATCGGAGTAGACATTTATTGATTGTTAGATTATTCGTTTTTTTTTTCAGAAACCGGTTTTGCAGTTATTGGAAAAATGGAAATTAATAAACAAAAATCGTTTCCCATTATTAAATTAAGAAAAATCCGGCTTTATTTTACATATTTGCTCTACAGTAGCACTTAATGTTAGTCAGAACCCGTGACCAAAATAACTATACTATGCTATGAAAAATTCACACTTATTGGAGTTGACACTTATCTTCTTAATAACGCTACACTCCTGAACAATGTGTCTAGTCCTTCTTTAATGGCAGCCACTGAAGTGTTCTATGTAATCTGGGACGAAATCGAGACTTTGAAACATTGCAGAGCGTTCAGATGCTGAAGTTGTTTGAAATACGGCACTTTTGACTGCAACGAGCGCTATATTCATGAACCAACTAACAAGGTCACACAGCACGGCAATCGTAATTTGTAATTGCATTTGAGACGAAAAAATTACATCTGTATTCGTTCGTTCATGCGTTATATTTAGCAAAACGTTGAGCGGGATAGTGGGTGCGGTCCGCATTTCGCAGAGCCCATAAATAATTTTGCACGAGAGGTTCCGTAAATCCCAATAGCTCCCCTCTTTCCCTATTCTGAAACTAATGCCTTCCTAATTGTTTCGTGTATAATTATACATTTATTTTTCATACATACTATGTACATATGTATATGTTTCATGGAAATTATCTTTTAATCAAATTTCGAAAAAATTTTATTTCTGCAGTTAAAACACGGCCATTCGTTTTGAATTTCGAGATATGAAGTCGTTTTTGAGTTCATGATTAGGAATGTAACATTGCTACATGGTTGAGCCGTTTTTGGTGCATTGTCGAGGGCAAATAATTTTTCACCTTACGGAAAACAGAAAAGTTCCTCTCCTTAGAGCATGACGAACCTGGAATCTAATCTAATGAAGCGTACATATTTAGGAGCAAGTCCAACACACAATTCGTTTTCACGCAAAAAGTGTACAACATCTGTCACAGATCCGGGATTTTGCCCTGTGCCAATCATTATGCACAGAGATATATCTTTACCGATGTTGAGTCCGCATTCATCAAAATTACCATTATAAAACGTGACATTTTCTTCAAATCTACTGTCTCGCCAAGAATGAACTTATCTAAAGTTTTATAAAACGTTGCTGATTCAGTATCAAATTTACTTTTCAGGGAGCAAATAACTTGGTCAAAAATTTCATAATACATATATCTTCGGAAAATACTCTTTCAATGGGGTTTATTTTTGTGTTGGTGTTGGTTGATTTTTCCGACAGGGTGGTAAGATGATTTATTTTGGAACGAATTTCCGTCATCCCTTGTCAAGTTTGGTTTGCAGACAAACCGGTTTCGGCGTTGTGCCATCTTCAGTGTCATTTTTCGTTTATTTTTCTTCTAAAAAATGTTGGGTAATGACCCACCTTTAAAAATTTCAGGTGGGTAGTACTACCCACCATACATACGTCTTCCGCCGCCCCTGATGATATCTTGTTTTCCAAGTAAATAAAACCAGTTCTGACTTAGTAGAGTTGAAATCAAAGCCACTATTAGCAGGGCATTTAAGCACCAAATTTACCTAATTAATCAAAGAGCTCAGTTTTTTGTCTCTCAACACATCGTTTCCAAAATCATTATCCCTAATCCTTGCAAAGGCGGCACATAGAAACAAAAAGTGTTCTGCTGTCTCATCCTCTGCGAAACAGGAAGGGCAAATGAGGTTGTCATGTATGACGATCACAGTCAGGTGTTTGCTTCATATAAGGTGGCCAGTCAACAGTCCCGCAAGTTGTCTACAGTCCAATCTGTGCAAGGAATGAAAATACCTAGCACAACCCCACGACTTTGAGGGCGACGTGAGTTTAGATCTAAAGTAATCTCATTTCTTATGTGCAGGAAAATCAGCCTTTCCAACGTATTCAGCAGAAACGAAGACAGCCTGAAGTGTTTAAGTGAAACAAATAGTTCACCTCAGTCTTCGGCATCAACACCACCCCCAACGCCCCCCAAAATTCTAGGGAACCTTTTAATTTAATAATAAGTATTCAAAATTATTTTCTGTATTACGTTTCAGCTCACTGCAGTAGCCTTCAAGGAGATTAAAAGAATTGTATGTAACGCAGTTATTTTCCCTAATTTGCAGGCTACCGCACGCTACTGATACTCGGATGCCTGCCACAGCCAGTGCCATTGAGCTTTTATAAAATATGGAAGTGGTAAGAATATAATTTTTTAATTTTATTCCCATTGTTTTAGACCAGCAACGCCACCGTGGCTGCCGCTATACAAACGTAATCACATCATTTCATCAAACGCAGCCAGTATTTCACTTTGCTGCCGCCAACGCTGGCACACCATCGCGCATTGAAGCCGTAGCGGAAACACTGCAACAACCAGTGCAAGAAAGGACCAAAAACAAGGAAAAAATTTAAGAAACGAAAATAAAAAAAATGCATTACATTTGCTTGAGTGCACCTTTTTAAGTAGCAGGTTACAACAATGACGACAACAACAACTACGATGATCACCGTAAAGGAGCAGCGTCAGTTTCAGGTTGTTGTGCTGGAAGAAATTCGTTTTCCGCCGACCGCATTGCTGACAGCTGAAAATAAAATCAGTGCACCATTTTAGTCTGCAATATTTTCGAAGTGTATTTTTTTCTTCTTCTTTCTATATTTGCCTTTGCTATTTGCAAATTTCATATTTTGCCCAAAAGTATTTCAACAGATTAATATACACTCCGTGCTGGATTGGTAAGCGGTGGGGCAAGCCAGATTTGCAAAGTGAAAATTAGCCTACCTTCCAGACGCAACTCGAAAGGATTCTGGGTTGAGTCAGTACAAAAGTAGGGAACACATGAGTCCGCTACGATTGGAGGTAGCCAACAAATTTTGCAGTCTGAGGCAAACGAAACGGAATGGCTGTGCCGACTGCCGACTCAAGTATTTGATTTGGGCAAAAGTATTTGTTGGGGCTAATGTGTGTGGAAGGATGTGTGAAAGGATATGCTGGAGGCTTAGAGGCAACTTCGTTCGGTAAGACTAGCAGTGAAAGTCTAGGAAGTAGAAGAAAAAGCTGGCACTTCGTGGCGCGTGTGTGTTTGAAGGATTTACATAGGCGTCTGCAGCAAAGTCTAGGCAATTGCTTATGGAGTCTTGCAGTTGTAAGCTACCCACACATCCTCGACTGCTGCAGCTTCTTCGTTGCTGATGAAGTAGTTTGTCTGCGAAGGCGATTTAGCAAATTAAAAGGCTTTTAATGCATGGTGAGCCGATTTTTACTTATTTCATAATTTTCTCTGCTCCTCCTTTCAGTTTGAGCTTGTATTCGTACTTTTATTTTTTATGTTTTCCATGGATAAAGTCTACGTAGCATCGTGGTTCAAGAAGTGGTGGAGCATGAAGCGACAATTATCTGGCGGGGATGGTGGCTTCGACGAAGTTGCAGTTGAAGGTGAAAAATTTATGAGTTGCACAGGATATGAAAAATATTTTAATTGTGCGATAAATTGCAAAATATTTTACATTCCATAAATAAGAATATTTGTTTACTGACTTGAAGAAGAGGGTGCAAACATACAAACGTAAAAGTGTTTACCAGTGAAATTTGTAGACGCACGCAGAGTATTGGTATGGTTTATTTTTTAATGGAGTATTTAAAGTGTTAGGTAAACATTGAACTGAAGTTAAAATAAAAGGAAGGTAAGTAATACTCATTTTAATTAGTTTAGCATTTATTTTTCTATGAAGTAAAGATTAAAGAAATTTTTTTTTGTTACTTTTCTATAAGATAATTGTCCAAGTTTTAGCCAAAGCCATATGAATACCAGTTTAAAACTTTATAAAAAAATTCAGAAAAGTAAATAAATTTTCATCAAAATTTAAAATATTTTAATCTGAATGTTTAGAAGGTTTTTGGGTATGCGGTTTTATAGCCCATACAATTTAAGTTTAATGAAGTGCAACTTGCAAGCCCTAAAAAGTCGTGTTGATTAAAAAACAGTCAGTGCGCCTGGGTCACACTGGAAAAATGAAACTTACGTTACATACTTATCTATTTTGTCTCGTAACCAATATACATATCGTCGTTTAAAGTACAAAACCGCGTATCGTCATTCTGCAAAACCGCGTAAGTGGCATTAGCTGCCAAAAATTGGATTTGCTCACACAAGCTCTTGGCTCAATCCATATCCATTCGTCCTGAAATATACTGGCCAGGTATGCGATTACTTTATAAAAAAGAGAACCATTTTGAAATATGAGTGTTTTTACTCTCTAGAAGGTAGTTTACATAATTCACATACGCGGTTTTGCATTATCTTGATACGCGGTTTTGTACTTTAAACGACGATATGTACATATATACATCTGCTATTGAATTTTTTCTATCTACATGGATCCCTACCTCACCCCTGTTCGTTCTAATTACATTTATGTTATTCTGTTTTCCTTTATCTTCATTTTATCTTTATTCTCTATCGATAACAAAATCGATAGCAACATCCAACAAAATATCGATAACAAAAACGATAAAAATATTGATAACAAAATCGATGAAAAATTCGATAAAAATTTCGATAGCAAAAGCGATAATAATATTGGTAGCAGAATCTATCAGAAACACGATAAAAATATCGATAAAAATGTCCATAACAAAATCGATAAAAATATCCATAACAAAATCGATAAATATCGATACTAAAATCAATAAATATTGATATCAAAATGGATAAGAATTGATAACAAAATCGATAAATAACGATAACAAAATCGATAAATATAGATAAAAAATTCGATAAATATCGATAACAAAATCCATAAAAACATCGATCATAAAATCGATAAATATCGATAACAAAATCGATAAATATCGATAACAAAATCGATAAAAATATCTATAAAAAATAACGGTAAAAAAATAGTTAAAAATATCAATTACCAAATCGATAACAAATCGATAAAAACATCGATTACAAGATGATAAAAATATCGATTATTATGTGGATAAGTTCCGAAAATATCGATAGCAACATTGATAACAATATCTATAAAAATTTAGGTAAAAGATCGATAGAAATGTCGATAACAAAACCGATAAAAATATCGATAACAAAACCGATAAACATATCGATTAATTTATCGATAAGTTCCGAGAATCCCGAAAATAATCTCTAAATTCCCAAAATAGTTCCCAGATTGAGTCTCTGTGTCTCTCTCTATATCCTTTCATCTTTAGTTACCTTTATTTTAATCTTTCTTCCCCTATCTTCATCTTTTCCTTTATCGTTATCCTCATCCTCCTCTTTGTCTTTACTTTTACAGGTCTATTCTGCGCTGGTAATAAAAAGTTTGTAACCGGTGCATAAAGTTCCTGTCAATTTTTAAACCCTTTTCGCATTCTGTGCACTATTGTAACCGGTAAGTTTTGTTACCATCTCATAAGCTGGTAACAAAGTATTGCCCCGTGAAATATGCAATGCCAGAATTTGCACAACTCTTCATAGCTGAATTGCTGAATATTTTATCTGCATTACCAACTATCTACATTACCAAGAACTGGTAACATTTTTTGGTAATAAAATTTTCCGGTTACAAAATCTTCGGTAACGTGCAGAATAGACCTGTTATGGTTATCATTTTCTTCATCTACATATTCCCCTTCACCTTTGCCCTTACACTATATATAAGTAAAGTGTTTAAATTTACCTTGGTCTTCATTTTTGCCTTTATCTTTACGCATCTTTGTTTTTGGTTTTATTTTTACCATTGCCTTTATCTTTTTCTTTATCTATGTACGTAGTAACCTTTACTTTTATTCTTGTATTGGTATTTTTCTAAGTGTTATTCTTTAACCTTCTATTAGCAAAGTTTTTTTTAAATTAATGCCATGTGCGTAAACCCAAAGAAGCACTTGTTTCAGCCCCAACCATTTACGTTGCACCATTTCCGTGTGCAATTTCCGTTGAACTTACCAATTTACTCCCAACCAACCAACCCCCGCTAAAGAAGTTTCACTTCAATAATTTTTTTTTGCTGACGGATTTGATTTATAGGGTTTTGGTCAAAGCTTTGACAATATATTAGTAGAAAAAAGCAAAAAAAACGTTAACTTGAAAACAATGTGAATATTAAAAAACTAAACCGTGGTCATTTGTTTGAGTCTCTGTATGTACTCTAAATGACCTAGCACCCAAAAGCACTTACTATGCGATGATGGCAATTTTTATACGCGAGCGCACTTGTGCACAAGGATACCTACAGTATTGTTGATGAATATCTAATGAAGCCCTTGAGAAAGGCGCCCACGCTCTATAACCAGGAAAAATAAAAATAAACCGTTTTTTTAATAATGATTTCCATGCAAAAAGATCCGATCTTTCGATTGATATGATTAAAAACAATATTAAAAATTACCGCCATTGAGGAAAATTTTAAATAAATTTTGGTTTCGAATTTTCACCATGGGCGGCCTATACAAAAATCTATAGAAATGATAGTTTTAGAATTTTATTTCCAATTTTTTGTCTGCTCTCCAGCTGCTCGAAAATAAGCTCGTTTTGCACCGCTCAGCGCGCTTGGGACATTTGACGTGAATTGCCTATACGAATACAAATAGAATTAGAAAACCGCCAACTAAGAATTGCCCTTGTCCAGTAAGTAATGGTGCATATGGGTTACGATTTTTTTACCATCTCAAAGTTCTTCTTAGTTAGTTTATATGTGCACCATAATTTCCTCTGAAAGCCGAAACGTTACCTCATTATAATCATCCCATTTTTAATAGGTCTTAATGACTTTTGTGGGTAAGGGATTCCTTTTCGTCCAAGTTAAATAAAGCACGCCGGCCTTTTTCCTTTTGCGTCCACTGATGCTAAGATCAAATGCCAAGTGAAGCCAAATCTTGCTACCGCTACCGAGTTCCGAGTTTAATACATTCAGTGCTGCAGTGTTTGTGTCCATTCAAACAATATTATCAAGCCAGGACGATGTCCATGTAGTTGCAAAGCTCCTCTTCCATCGTCCGCGGAATTGGGATTACCAGTCGAGAAGCTTTCGAAAAATCTTTCTCTCGATTATTTACTCCAAGGATCACCTAATCCGATGTGGTAATTTTTTATGCTTCTGAGCAATGTTGAGTGAGTTATAGCGTTGTGAGGTTTTTGGTGAGCCGAGATTACCTATTCGGAGAAGTTCTTTCGTCTAAATAGAAATAAAATCCACGTTTTTTATTTAATCCATTGTCGCAATGTACATACATATGTGCAAAATACGTGAAATAACCTGAGTTCTTAAGCATCACATTCATATTTCTTAAAGATTTCCTCCAAAATGCTTATTCAAGAAAAAAATTACTTTAATGACATAATTTAAAATGTAATTCATACCAGAAATTGTCCATATGACTACATTTAAAGGCGTTTTTTGTAATTTATGAAACTTGTACTAGAAAATTACACTCATAATTGTTAAGTGTCACGTGTCAGCCGCTTTCACATTCGCCAAAAACGCACAAAGCCACCAATACCAATACCCCCTGACTTCGGCCGATACTTTCATCGATGAGGGTGAGCGATTTGTGAAATTTTGCATATCACACACCGGCAATCATACGCCGATTTGCGATTTGCTTGCCGCACGGTGAGTGAAAGCGTGGAAAGCGTTAAAGGAAATTTCGCTTGTGCAAATTTAATTTTGCCACTTTCCGCCAACGCGGCAGCCTTGAAGAATTGCCTGGCAGCGTAAGGAAAGTGCGTAAGCAGTTGAAGGGGACAGACGGGCGGATGCAAAGAGACACAACTCAAAATTTGGGTAGAATTGGCTTGGCGTCTCGCTGACTAACTAACTGCCGCTGCGCCAGGGGACGGGGGAGGCGATTGTATTGCGTATTTTTTTGCGCGTCTGCAATTGCGATTGTTTGTCTGATTGTCTGTCTGGCTGCCGACTTGGGTGTGCTGCCGCTTGTGCCAATCTCCTGCATGTTGCCACTGTCGACAGTCGGTCGTTGATTGTATTTGGGTTTTAGGTTATTAGGTTAGGTTTCTGTTAAATTTCAAAATACGAAACGGTGTTGGTGCGTGCAAAAAAACAACATGCGACCGCTGTGTAAATTTGCGGGTGTGATGCTTGTTGCTGTTTGCGTTAGCGTTTGCCAAAGCTCTGTTTTCAATGCTGTTATTGGTATTACAGTATTTTTCTTTTGTTGCTACCATCCTTAGGCAGGCGAGTGTATTTTAAATAAATTTAAATAAATTTGCACACTATGTCAAATATTTTCTGAACTATGTGTGTACGTGCACTGCTGTAATTGTGCCTGTGTGTATGCGTGCGATTGACATTTGACAGCTGACAATACTTGCGGTACATTTATAAATGTCAACGCATGTTTTCCATTGTATACCTTCAAGTGTTTTCGCGGGTTTTCGCAAATCATATTTGCCATTTTGCACGGGGCAAAGCGTGGCGTAGTTTGAATTGGGGTGGTATTTTTGGGACCCGCTGTAAAGATTACATTACATTGCATTACAACAAATCGGGCAGAAAATGCGGGGGTTCGTAATGAATGTGACATTAATGCTGTCAAGTAATTGTGGGAATTTCGCACTCGAAATAATCAGCCTATACTCGAAATTTTGTGGGTATAAAGGTGTGAGGGAAATATGAATATGAATACAATAGATTCCTAAATTAACTACTTAGTGATATCCTTAGGATATTTTTACAAAAATGGTGTGCCTCTACTGAAACCTTCGACCACCGAAGCAATTGGCGAAATGTTTTGGTCCAGGCCCAGACCGACGAAGAGTGGTAAGACCAAAATAAAAACCACTGAGCCGCGCGTATGACTGAACCGTCTCATTCGTAGGATGAAGGTCGGTTCGTTGGCTGAAGTGATTTGTCATCCTGTCCTGAAGTACACAGCACCTTGACGGTTTTAATAAATTTAGGTAAAACATCATACAGTGATAGGCTGTTTTCTTAAACATTCTGCAGAAATGCATAGTTGGCTAAGTGTCCTTACCTTAACTCTTGCAATTGACGGACACTCTCAGATAGTGTTAACTTAATCCTTCCGGACCGGGTATTTGTAGCTGCGTTAAACCGGTTCTTCCCTGGGGCATGCATGCCTATGCCCCGAGCAAACAGCCGCCGCGAGTATGTAGGTATTTTCATTGCTAATTTCTTACAGCCCTAGTGTCAGGTGGTTTGTAGGTATTCCAATTCATTTATGATGCGGCGCAGTTGTCCATCTCAGAGATACAGTGCAGATTCGCGAATCGCGAGTTTCTCTATAACTAGGTATCCATATTAAGGTCACTTCGAATTGTCATTGAGATCAATTCCCTCCAGCAAGTTACGAGCTAATAAAAGGAGAGCGCCCAAATTACTGCTTGGTTATCTGAGGAATTGTTCAAGTGGGTCCTCGCGGGTCAGTGGTGTTTTATGTAACCTAGTACCTGCAATTGGAAAAAACTCTCGTAGTCTGGTAGTGAAAATCCCTGCACCTACAATTAGTTCCATATTTAATTATTCTGCGAAGAGCCTCCGAGTACCTGGTCCTGTCGCATCCAGTCATGGCATTTGAGGATTTTTATTGATGTTTTGGTGTTGGTCCAGACCTTTGGTATAAAATAGTCCGTGGGCAATGCTTTTGTATCGAATAGTGGTCCATTAAGGTTAGAGCTGGGTCCTAATGGCCCTTATGAACAGGACCCTAAAACCCGTTATCTGGTTGCGTTTTCCCATGAATTGTACCCTAAAGTCAGCCGGATNCCTAATGGCCCTTATGAACAGGACCCTAAAACCCGTTATCTGGTTGCGTTGCTAGCACCTAAGTTTTCCCATGAATTGTACCCTAAAGTCAGCCGGAGTTTCTTCTTAATGCATTTATGTTTTCTAGCCGCCCTGCCCGGTGGCGGGAGAGACTCTTAACTCAAAATTCTTTACTGTACCATCAGTACCTCAACGCAACTGCTTAACGTGCTGGAAATAGACTAGAAAGGAAAAGGTTGGAAGGCATCTATAAGGGTAGAGGGTGAGAGAAAAGAACCGGGAGGGCGAGTAGGTTGAATACATCT
The DNA here is from genome assembly GCF_001687245.7 of Rhagoletis zephyria. Lineage (NCBI taxonomy): Eukaryota > Metazoa > Arthropoda > Insecta > Diptera > Tephritidae > Rhagoletis > Rhagoletis zephyria. Next base: position 122,484 of record NW_016158419.1, read on the forward strand.
GTGCAGGCTTATGCGCTTCGGAATCGACGTTCCACTACCTGACCATGAAGAAGTAACAAAACCCATGTAGTTCATACTCAGTTAATAACAAAGATGCAGGAGTAGTTGCGCTACCAGTTGAACCGTTCGAATACGGCTGCGAGGAACTAATAAAATCAGCTTTTATGCAGAATGTGATCGGACGAACGTATCCCCGCAGACTAGAAATGAAGTTTGCTCAGCCCAATTCTAAGGAAGAATATGATATTTCAGTCTGCAGCGTTTAGCGCAGAATCAGCTTCCTAAATATCTATGGCATATAAGTTTTTATCAAGCAACTGTTAGAGTCCGTGTGGCTTTGTGTCTGGTCAATCCACCATCAACCATAATAAGGCAGACCCTAGGAAATGCCTGTGAAACAGAATCGAAAGGGTTACGTCTGTAGCCACCTTCGATAGCAAGAATAGGCCATCTCTGGGAAATTGTGTGATGTAATTTTTTGCATCTTGGAAAATTATATACTTACAAATGCGTCCATTTAACTTGTTTATGTACTATTTTTTCAAGTGTAACTGGTCGACTACCTATGTGCACTATTTTGCTTTATAACTCAATTGTTAAGTTTAAAAGTTGGTCTTATTGCTCAACGAGAAATGAAATAAAGCAAACTTGTGTTATTTCACATTCAATTGGGAAATAACACAAATTTGCGTTATTGCCGTTTGTGTCATACCTCACCATACCTCATGATAACGCTATCTTCTTTTAAAGAGCTGTATAAATATATAAGCCGCTTTCATAAATTCTTACTTAAAATATCTATACATACACATATGTAAATATGTATGCACTTTACACTTTTCTTCTAACAGCACACTCAGGTGGTGGTGCAAAGCTTTGTATCATATGTACAAAAATAAAACCCCGAAAAATAAAATAACCTTCTTAAGAGTGTTCATGCTCGGTTGTGGCACAGTGGCATGTTGAGTGGCATGTTGCCAAAAACAAAAGAAAAACTTAAAAAAAAAAAACAAACTGGTATCAGCGGTTACCTTTTTGCACATTAATTATGAAATCCTTTGAGTATTTGCCAAAAACATATAAAAATCAGCACTCGGTGCAAGAAACCAGAAAAAACGGCTAATTTGTATTAATATACATACATTTAACTGTTCGTTTTTGATAAAATGGCATTTTTAATTTCTATTTTCGCTTTCAACAGCATTCACATTCACAATCAGAATTATGTTATCTTTTATTTTTCTGTTATTTGTTCTCTCTTACCGCTCGCTGTGTGTATGTATGTGCAGCAAATGCACTTTCACACACCAAAAACGTCTATGTATTTGAATAACCCGTTCCATAATTTTTTTTAAAATAAAATTTCCGTCTGTTTGTTGTGCAACTTTTTGCACTTTTCTTTTGCACTTCAAAATGATTTTAGTCATTCTTTAATAGGACTGTATTTTTTTGCATTTCTTTGCGTATACAATTTTTTAAAAATAGTAGAAAAGAAATCAGCGACTTTTGTTTATTTAGATGTCTGCCACAAGCAGGCGCTGATGAGTTGCTGGTTAATTTGCAACGTTTGTTGTTGCTGCAGCTGTTGGCAATGGTAACATTGGGTGTTCTTGTGGCAAATGCTCCTCCTCGACGTCACAGTTGCACGGTTCGCAGCGCAGTTGCATGTCGTTTTGTGGTTGGAATATCAGCTGCAGACACCTCATCAGTCCTTTTTATTTTGTTATACCGATAACACTGCTATAGTATAACAGCTGCATTTTTGTTTTTTTTTTGGTCCTTGGTGTATTGGATTAAGAAAATTAAATATTAACTACTCGTGCTTAAAAACTAGACTCCGTTTAGTACGCCAATAACAGAATATGTTTGCCATAAAAACGATTTGTTAAGGTGAACAGCACCTCCTATTGTCGGTTTTTTAAATAAATTTTTAATGTTGTCTAACAACTTTCGAAGTATGCGTTAAACAACTAATGTTTTCTCGATCAATATATCACGAGACAATCAATCCATCTAAACACATACCACAAACGCTTATCAAAAAGGCAAATCAACAATTCCGGCACTTCACTCTATCGTAGGTGTAACAGAAAAGGCTTTTGAATCAAAGGGTATTCATTTCTGCTCGTTCATGGACATTGAGGGTGCCTTTGACAATGCTAGCTTCAAATCTATGGAAGTTGCACTCACCAATAGAGATGAAAATCCCAAAATAGTCAAAAGATCAAGGATATTAAGAAACTTTTGTCCAGTATTTCTGAAAGCTTGTAAAACTAATTTTGAATTGCACGACCCACTCCGTTGCTTAAGCCAGGATTTTAACTCTCATTCCAGCTCGTTTGATATATCAGATCCGCTTTTCGGTATTAAGAAATAAAGACATAAAATCAGCTGATGCAGCTGAACAGTTTTAGATCTAAACACTTAAGAAACTCCTGCCTATCGTGACTCGGCGCAAAAATTGAAAATACTGGTTTCCGTACGTCATGCGGACTGCGCCCCTCGTGCGGATGGGCGGGTATGGAGGGTAAAAACCGTTGGGATTATTATTATGCTTACTCAGAGGACAATCAAGGCGAACCTAGGGCCCTAGGAAAGGCTGTCCACAGGGGGCAAAGTGTTATCTCTAGGCTATGCTGATGATATATCCTTTATCATAAACGGCGACCATGAAAGGACCATTAGGAACTTGATGTAGGGCACCTTAAACATAACATACAATTAGTGTACATGGATCATATACAATTCTTGTGTATACTAAACAACTAAGGTTGAAATACGGGGCACAATAGATCAGATCAGGTCGTGGACCAACCCTTATACTAGGTTTACATATAAGTAAATTAATTATCTTCATTTTCGAGCTTAACTCCCTAATCTGTAATTAGAAAAACAGATTCTTCTTCTTCTTATTTGGCACTATAACGTTTGTCGGTTTCGGCCGAGACCAGAAGGCTTCTCCAATTGCTTCTCTCCTGTGCAAATTTGCTCCAGTTGGTTATTCCGAGCGCGCACAGGTCCTTCTGCACTTGGTCCTTCCATTGTATTCGTGGGCACCCTTGCTTTCGTAGTCCACCCATGAATGCGGAGTCAAAGGATCTTTTCACCAGAGCGTCGTCATCCATGCACATGTACAACATGTGTATGCCGGCGCAATTGATGTATTTTTATGCGCTTAACTATGTCCATGTCATTAAAAAGCTCATACATTTTATCGGAAACCCGTCGTCTGCGAAAACAGGGCCGTAGATCTTGCATAGAATAGTATTCTCGAAAGCACCCTAAGCCTTCTCAACCTTGTTCGACAGCGTCCAAGTTTCTGCGCCATATAAAAGAAGGGACATGATGAGAGATTTGTAAAGCGTGATTTTAGTTCATCGAGAGGAGGCTCTGCTTTTCAATTCCTTACCGAGCCTAAAGTAGCACCAGTTGGCAAGAGTTATTCTTTGCTTGCTCTCCAGGCTGACGTTGTTGTTGGTGTTTATGCTGGATTCTAGGTAGACAAGGTCCTTCACTACTTCAAAGTTATAGCTGCCTACAGTGACGAGTATCCCAAAACGCGCGGACTCTTTATATTTTGTCAGAAGGTACTTTGCCTTTCCCTCGTTCAACGCTCGACCAACCACTTTATCTCCTTTTTCTAAACTGGAATATGCTGCGGTTACGTCCCTTTGTTTCAGACCTACGATATCGATATCATCTTCATACGCCAACAGCATGATTCTTTTGCTATATATGATGCCGCTGCGATTCAGATTGGCAGCTCTTATTATGCTTTCTAGCATCAGATTGAAAAACTTGCACGAGTGTGAATCGCCTTATCCAAAACCACGCTTGGTCTCAACCGGGGCGGGGGGGACAAATTTGGACATGGCATCGTACAGGCAGCTCCTCCTCTTCGTGCTATCAAAAGCAGCTTTAAAATCGACAAAAAAATGGTGTGTGTCGATTTGCTTATCAGGATTTTACGTGCTGTGAAAATCTGGTCAATGGTGGACTTACCAGGTCTGAAGCCACACTGATCAGGTTGAATCCGATGGTTCGTGAACGGCTTCAGTCCTTCACACAGTATCGTCGACGCGACCTTGTATGCAATATTAAGAAGGCTTATTCCTTCCCTTCTTGTGGATTGAGCAAAGTACACTGAGATTCCAGTCTTCGGGCATGTATACAATGGTACATGCGCCCCACCGACTCTTCGCCACCGGATTTGCCTTGCCTTGCTTGGTGCCTTGTTGCTCTTAAGCCGCTTTATTGCTGTTCTCACTTCGTCTTGGTCGAGTTGAGGGATGTGAGCTTTGTCCTTATACATTGGTTCGAAAAGGATATTAGCCATACAAAATTCGTACCTCATTAATCTGTAATTATAAAATAATCTCAGATTAAACCGATTATTTTTGCGAAGAAGAGGAGAAGTGGCAAATATAAAAGCAAACATAAATGAACGCTAGCAAGGAAAAGAAGTTTGTACAGGTATTTTTAATAAAATATTAAGTTTAAATATATTTAAATTGCGTAATATAGCAGAAAAAAGTGATTATGGTGGCACAGATAAGAAACATAACTTTTCCTTGAGATGTGAGAATAACTAGCACAACAAAATTGACGGCTACTATCTGTGCCTGTGTAAACGGGGTGATTAAAAAACGAGCGTTGATTGAGAATATGTATATTTATATGTGAACATACTTTAACATCACCATAACCTCAGCCATACATACATGGTCTGTGAGCACATTTATACATGCTAGTTTTCGGGTTTTAAAATATAAACAACAACCATTTTACTCGTATTCTGCTGAGCCGATTTCAAAACCATTTGAAAGTTATTTTTCTGTAGATGAGAAAAGATTATATGGTTTTAAAATTGGTTGAAAATTGGGACCAAAATCGTCGTTTAAAAATTTCCATTTGTGTAAAGTTGTTGTTGAAACCTGTTCAATTAGAGTTGTTTTCGCAGTTTGTTTTACTTCTTATTTGAAATTAAAATAAATAAATACAGTCATAAAAAATTTAGTTACCGAAAGTTATCAAGTTACCGAAATTTATCGAATCATCTAAGTTTACAGTTATCGAAATTTATCGAGGTATCGCAACGTATTGATCAATGTTTATTGAGTTGTCGAAATTTATTTACTTACCAAGCTATAAAAATGTATGTGCCTATCGAAATTTCTCAAGTTAATGATATTTATTAAGTTATCGATATGTATTGAATTGTCATCATTAATAAAGTTAAGTTAATTTAGCGAGTTATTGTAATGCATGGAGTTCTTTCAACTTATAGAGTGTTCTATATTTATTGATTTACTGAAATTTATCGATTTATTGTATCGAAGTTTTTGGAATTTCCAGAATATATCGAGTTACCGAAATTTCAAGGTGGGATCTCTCGCCCAAATTAATTCATTAGCTCTAGGAAACCAGATTTAAGTCTATATTGTTTCAAGGAGCCCTTGTCTGGTGAAACTCACTAGAGAAGAATACACTTGTAAAGGAACTAGCGGATCATAAGGAACCACACCTACACTGGCGCTTAACAAACATATTGTCGCAGCACAAACTGCTATTAGGCTAAGGGAAACCTGGTACTTTTGTGATATAAAAAAGGTAAAGAAGACGTTTATCTGCTGCAGCAAATGTTTTTATAGGACACTTTAAAACACATTACCCATCAAGGGCTAGTGATGCGGGTTCTGACAGGCCATTGTGCGATTGGTAAGCTGTCAAGAGGAATCATCTCCACACTTTCTGTTAGACTGTCCAACCCTCGCGAGGCTAAGATGGAAGCATTTTGGCACGCACTTCTGAACAAACACTGAGCTCTTAGCGATCAAAATTAGCCGCATTCGAAATTAGGTAATCGGCTCGCAGCGTTAACTTAACCCAACCTATGAGATAATTGGTTACATTAGTTATGGCAGACCTAAATTTGGTGTCCGCGCTACCTTTTACAAATTACCAAGCCTGAAACCTTGACTTTCGCATAGAAATTGGATTGGAAAACTATTGCTATTGCTCCAAAGAAGACTCCAAGTGTCAGTTTATAATTTAGATAAAAAACCTTAACGATTTTTAAGAAGCCAAGCTGTCATTACAGATACATATCGTTGTTTAAAGTACATAACCGCTTATCAAGAAAATGTCAAACCTCGTATGTGAGGTTGCTAAGATTTTGTAGGTGAGAGTAAAGCTAGTCCTATTTCAAAACGGTTATATCTTTTATTCAATTACCTCATCTTCTTATGTCTAAGAGTTTAGTATAAATAGATAAAGGCTTGATGCCAGGAGCTTCCGGTGAGCAAATATCTTTTTGGGCACTAATGTCAGTTACGAGGTTTTTCAGAACGACAATACGCGGTTTTGTACTTTAAACGACGATATGTTTTGTTTATGGAACTATTATCTATAAAAAAAGTACTCGTGGTCAAGAAAAAGTAAACAAATCAATTTTAGAGGATGCATAAATTTAATTTTTCCACATTAGTTAACTAAATGTCACAATAGTTCTTTCATTGCCCTCCGATGTTTAAACCCCTTTTATATGTTTTGCTCCATAAGACTGAAAATACGATTATTTTTTGGCAACTGCTTATGAAGATGTTTTTTCGTCGTTTTGTTTAACATGTAATACATCTTCGCGTGAAGTAACCAGAAAAGGGTCCAAAAAATGTTTAAATGATTCAACTGCAATCCCACTTCAACGTTTAAGCGAATGAGTGTGGTGTGCGGGGGAAAGACACAAACAATTGCTATGATTTATTTACTCACGGCGTGCGCGTATTTATCAAACTCCAATTAATCGGTGATAAACCGATCAAGACACTAAATGCTTCTCCACACGAAGACAACACAATACCCCACAAAACCGAACGAGTAAATACATAGTAAGGTAAAAAGGAAAGAAAAGCGCTGTGAGGAGGAGCAGAAGGAGGTGGTAGAGCAGAACAGTCGATGGTCAGACCACGCGCAGACCAACAGCCAACGAAACACACAATTGCACATAAAATAGCCCAACTACGTTTAACCGGCGCTGCGCGCAAGTGGTCCGGCGTATACTAGAAGCGCATATTCGCAAAGACCAAGCGACTCGGTAAAGTTTCAATCGGAGTAATGCCTGAATATTGGCTGAGTATTTGCCATGCATAGTTCCTAGTGCTTTATGGGCATTTATTGACGCTTACTGCCTGAGCAAACTGCCTGCCTTCGTTTGCGTTAAAACAAGTTTAGTTTGGCATTTTCCTCATATTACTCAGCTAGCAGTTGTCTAATTTGTTTTTGTTCCTACTTTGGTCTTTCTGCAAGATTTCCATGTGAACTTTTTTTGATAGATTTTTTTTTTGCAGGAATATGAATGCGGTATTTGTTATTGTTGTATATATAGCAATATACTACATACATATGTATATAGTATAAGTACACTGAGTATTTATGATTTCATATAACTCTGTTACTTCTACTTCAAAATTTTTCTTGCTTGTTTTCGGCATAGCAGATGCAATCAATTCACTCGTGTCCAACAAATAATAGACTTCGGCCTAACATTTTTAAAGTATGCATATATTTGTATGAGTATGTACAAACGTTTCTTACATCCTGGTTAATTTGTTGTTGCCTTTTAAAAGTAGGTATTGTGAAAAGCCAAAATTATGTGTATGTAGTTATATGAGCAGTGGATTTTTAATGGAAAGCAAAATGCTTCGTATGTTGTGAAAATCTGCTAAATGCATAGATACTTACATTCATACCTTAAGTTTACTTATTTGCTGTGAGCATGTGTGAGGAATAAAGGGTGTATGCTTTTAGAGCTTAGAGGTGGCGAAGTGTAGATGGAGACAGCCGTCTATAAGAGCTTACATAAGTATTTGGTCCAAGAGACTTCTGCACTGGCATATGTTTTCCATCAAAGAATGGTGCGTGACAGGACCCAAAATTGCCATGATCGCTTTCCTTGTCGATTGGACAGAGCACACAATTCCATTCGTCGGGCATTTGTGTACCTGACCATATTCTACATAATACGATTTTCCCATGGCACCCCAATTACCTAGTTGGCTCTCTCATTCATAATTCGCGCTCGAGTTATTTTCGAATTACGTAATTCGGCATGCAAAATACTGAGTGAGGAGTGTGTCTAAAACAGTTGAAGCATGCCTTCCGTCTATCACAGCACCATCGATTTGATTTCTCGTTTTTCAATCTGGAGACAACCTCGCAGCTTGATGGATATTTTTATACTTGAACCTAGTACTACGTACAGCCATGTTTCGAACCCCTGGCGAAGTCGATCAGTCTCTCGCTCTGTTTTCTTTGCTATTGTCATGAACACTGAACTTTCTGGTTTTTGGTTCAAATATTCCTTCTTTTCTCAGTCGCCAAACACAATTTAATTGATTTTTTATCTGATTGGAAACTTATTCTGTGAAGAGAAATTAGGTCATTGTTGTTCAGCTGTACGCGGCGTTATCGGCCTTGGATCGACAGTTTCGCAATAGGAACGTTCCCACGATAGTCGGGTCTAAAAACTCGTTGGGGAATTTGTATGCTGTTACAACAACCACAATAACAACACGCCCGCAATATAGTTCCGGATATTCCATATCGGAGAGTTGCCCTCGTTGAACTAGAAAACAGTGATCTCCGGCCCAATCCACAACCCATTTGTGGAACAATTTCAAAAGGGATGCAGATTCAATTAACGTGCCGTTTACTCTACGACAAACTGCATTGCAATATAATTAGATTCATAAATTCGTAAGAAAGTCGAGGTGATCACTCTGCAAATACCCTGTATTTACAGCGTCCGAAAGCACCTTGCAATTTGGTTCGTTTCACTTTTATACATACATAATCTATCAGCCCGCATATCAATTTTCTAGCCATATATGAGTTATGGCTTTTTAAATGCGGGCTTGCATTCAACCACACATACATATCTACAAATGTTTGTCCGATATGTAAGTTTACTCACAGAGTCATATAAGTTATTCACATACGTATGTATGTATGAAAGAATGCAGTAATTTCCCTGCACTTAAGTGAGATTTTCTAACTCCTCTCCTTTTTTTTGCCAGCAAATGCCCGATCGATCGCTTTGGTTTAGTCCAAAATTTACTGCTAACATGCGTTTGCCCTTCGCTCGACGGATTGTTTAGTGCATAGCATGTAATTTCACATGGCTCCGTTCAAATAATCCACTTGTTATTTTTTGGTGGATGGATGCCGGAATCGCAAACGCGCACGAATTGTAATTGCCTTAATGGGGATGCGCCACTTTCCATGACTCGTCTATACTTGACTTGCCTATAGCTAGCTCATATGTTCGCCATGCAAGCACTTAAGTGTTCATAGTTTAACATTGCACAGCATTTAGCTAATCGTTGTGTGGGCGCAGGGAGTACAAGCAGGAGGCAAGGATGTTTTCGGTTGAATTTAGTTGGGAGATGCATGCACATTGATTGGGTGTAAGCCATGATTATCGCCACGAATGAATGAGATGTGAACTGGCTAAGGCGTTCATACGTCAATACCCGGGCTGGCTGGTGGATAGTAAATAGCTTTCGTATTGTATAAACGCTTAGGTACATATGAACCGAAAATTAATAGGAAAGTAGTAAAGTTGTGTAGTTGTTGGATACTTATGGACAGAGCAAGAGTTCCAAGACCCCCTAAAACACTCGCATGTTTGAGTAATCGTTGTTGAATTTATGCTCCTATTTGTTGTTAGCGTGTGAAAATGTTGTAATAGTTTCGCACGCGCTTGGATGCTTTTCGGCTTGCTTATTAAGTGGCTTGCGTAATCTTTTACCAGCGGACTCTTCTCTGGGGAGAATTCGTAATTTATTTTTTTTATTTTGGAGTAATTTAAATATTCAATTTCCGCGTTAACTTTTATATTTAATTAAATAGTTATTGAATAACTCAGCGGGAGGGAAGGGCCAGGTTGTGTGCATGTAAAAGAATATATATTCAAATAAAAAATGGTAGGTAGGCACTGTGGCTAATGATGACCATCATTTACCACATCTGTGTACATGTTTGTGAGTCGGAAGTGTAGTCCGGAGGATGCGTCAAGCTAGGCTGCACACTGGGTTATTTATTTACTACATATATGTAGCAAATATCGTCCACACCTCTGTGTCATATGGGTACGATGATGAAAGAATTAGAAAGTGTGAGTTTCGATCTTCGGGAGAGGAATAATTTGGAACGCCCTCAGTTAGTATGGTTGCGGCAATCAAGACTGGTCTTTGCCTCATTAGAATAAGCGCCAGAAGTACGGAAGAAGGGGACTTTCTTTGCCAATATGCGGTATTTGGCGCAGCCCACCACTAACACTTTATGGTTGCCTTTCCCTAACCATTCAGCAGTTCGTCGTACTCGTTCTTGTAGGAGTTAGACCCTTCAGTAAGTCGTGGATCTTTTTTGTAGAATTGTCCACCACTTTACCTGTCAGCCTTCCCATCAAGCTTTTCGCACTCACTTTTTTCAAATTCTCTTTCCGCCTTTTTATCAACATCTACGCTATCGTTACAATTTGTTTTTCAAGATTTGACGAATCCACGAGTGTCTATTCGTGAAAAGAGCTCTCTGGCTCAGGAGTGCGATTCGACAACCGAAATCATTTACTGTTCGCTGCTGTCACGACCAAAACATGACCTAAATCTGGAAGTAGAGACCAGGATACACTATAAAGACGCCTCATTGAAACTTTATTTCAGACTGTCTGACCAATGCAAACTTTTCCAAGCAGGCTTTGCAACTATAAAAGAGGATGCACTTAGTATCTCTTCTCTATTGTGCGGACCATGGAAAGATCAATCAAATGCAAGCATTACGCATTTCCTGCCTTTCTCGACATAAATAGAGCTTTAAATAATACAATATAACTATCGAAGCAGTGACCCATTCTCTTGTGAATGTGGGAGTAACTAACTCCATATGCAGGTAAACTGATCGCATGCTAAGGAATGGAGTCAATCTGAGCAACATTGAACTGATGCTGTTTACCAAGATAACGACCCAAGTAAAACTCATATTCCGTTCCCTCAAAATTGGTTTAGGAGGTAACGTATCTGGACGTTGTACTAGATTCCAAACTGAGATGTAAAACAAATACCGAGAGACACGTGAATAGTAAATGATCTTCAGTAGAAATTGAAGACTTAAGTCAAGACCTGCCCTTTAGATGTACTATACGGCCCTTATCAGACCAATACTAATATACGGTACGTTAGAACGGTGGCCATGAGGAAATTAAACAGCGAGCACCTTGTGTCGGAGCAATTAAGTGGTGTACAACAGATGCACTTAATGTAAATCTGCATCAACTACCCATAGATATCCACATACTTTAAATTACAGCGAAGTCTGCAACTAGGATCAAAGAGCCAGACTGTTGGAATTCGTACAATACGGGAATAGTGATGTTTTTGACAAGCTCTCAGAGTTTGGCAAGCAAATCCGATAATATACCTGTTTCATTAGATTCCAGGAAATACTTTAAAGCGAAGTTCCCCGGAGAAGAGGCAGGGTTATCGAAGAAAACCAAAGGCTCCAAATTAGCGCGTGGGGTGGGAGTGGTTTTCTGTTCGAGTAATCAAAAGAGAAATACACTTTCGATTCGCATGAATGGCTGACACAGCCTAAAAAACCAGCAAAATTGCAAGGAAGAGATCGTGATGTTATAAGGCAATAATACGGGTCACTGGCCCTTGCTGAATATGTAGCAGGGATGGACCTCCAGTACAAACATCGGTGCCGCAGTTGTAACCTCGAAGAAAGTAGGGAAATAGTCTTACATTACCCTTTGGAAAGTCCATCACTAGCAGATGAAAGACATAAGACACTAGGAAAATTGTTAATGCATGAACCCAAGGAGATTTTTAAATGCTCCATTACAAACAAAAGTATATTCATCGACAAGTTCAAGTGGTTTGAAGATACCAACGAATGGAGGCATTATACCATACAGGAGATTCCAGAGAGAGCGCTAATTGGGTCCGGAGCCAATGCTCACGCGAGGTTGCTACCAACCAACCAACCAACTTGCCCTATGTCACTATCTAATACGAAGATACCAACGAATGGTGACATTATACCATACAGGAGATTCCAGAGAGCGCGCTAATTGGGTCCGGAGCCAATGCTCACGTGAGGTTGCTACCAACCAACCAACTAACTTGCCCTATGTCACTATCTAATACGACGTTCCAATGGCACGTAATTCACTATCCCATTCATAATTCGCTTTCCGTGCTCTCTTCGCATTATGTAATTCACCAAACA
>NW_016158420.1:0-20741 GCF_001687245.7 Rhagoletis zephyria
GCATAATACGGCGAGGTGTTGATTGCAGAATGTGCAACACTGCGAAGGGAAAATGCAGCATCACTGACATTTCTATCCCAGTTACGCTGGTTCTCTTTTAAGAATGACCTAATGACTGTAATACCGATCGGTTGACTCTTTCTGCAGCGTTGCCTTGGGGTTAATAAAACGCAGTTTTTATGTGTTTTGTGCCGTATTTCTCTAGGAAACTGTCAAACATGTCGGAAACAAATTGTTTTCCATTATCAGAATGTATGTATTCGGGCACACCGAATACGTGGAAAACATCTCTTTCTAAATATTTTATGACGGCAGCTGAAGTTGCCTAGCGCATTGGTTTTAAAAACACAAACTTAGAAAAGTGATCAAGACACACAAACACATACGCATTACCGTCACTACTACGAGGATACGGACCCATGAAATCTACGAACAAACGCTGAAAAGGTCGCTCAGTGATATGTTGTTTTCCCATACGCGGCTTCTTAAAAACATTTTGCGTCTTATTTGCTTTACAGACTTCACATTCCCTCAAGTGTATACAAACATCAGCTACCATCCCTGGCCAGTAATACTTCTCACGTAGTCGTGCCAGAGTTTTATGGATGCCACCATGACCTGCGGAAGGCGAGCTGTGAGAAGACTCTACCAGCCCCGGTCGTAACTCCGACGGAACCCAGAGCTTCCAGGCATGGTCCGCTTNATCCTCATTTTCTCTGACAGTCTTTTTCAGTTCGAGGTATTCCTCTGTCTCGAAACAGGGTTACTCCAAGGAAATATCAACAATTCTTTCATTAAGTGTTAGCTCATCCATATTCATCCGCGATAAAGTATTCGGTATGACATTTTGCGCTCCCTTTCGGTGTTGTATATCAAAGTTATATCCTTGAAGTTTTAGGCTGCATCTAGCCAACCTGCCAGCCAGATCTTTTTGATTCATGAGCCATTTTAAGCTGGCATGATCCGTTATTATAGTGAATGGGAGTCTTTCCACATAAGGCCTGAATCTTTTCACGCTCAGAACAGCAGCGTAACATTCGAGTTCAGTTATGCTGTAATTTTTGTGGGCTTTATTAAGTTTAGCTGAAACGTAGGCGATTGGTCGTTCGTTAATGTCATCGTCCAATTGAAACAATACCCCACCCACTCCATCAGTCGATGCGTCGCATTGAATATAGAAATGTCTGTTAAAGTCCGGATGTGTCAGCACGGGCGCCGAGATCAAACTTTGTTTCAGTCGATCAAAGGATCTCCTAGCGTCGTCAGTCATCTTGAATTTTTTTATCTTGTCTTTGGAGAGGCAGTCGTGCAGCGGCGCTGCAATGGTCGCATAGTCCTCGATGAAACGTCGGTACCATCCTGACATGCCAAGAAACCGCCGTAGTTGTTTTGGAGTTTTAGGATCGGGAAAGTCCCTCACAGCTGCCATCTTGTTGGCGTCCATCCTGATGCATCCGTCCCCAACTACGTAGCCGAGATAGCACACCTCCTTGTAGCAAAACTTGCTTTTTTCTACTTTAATTGTCAATTAAGCCTCACGCATACACCGAGCGACCTTTTCTAATAAACATACATGAGACAAAAAATCTTCTGAACACACTAACAAATCATCCAAATAAACAAACACACATTCACGTAATGAAACGGGTATAACATTGTCCATTAGACGACACATTCTTTGACGTGGTCGACCCGGAACAGTAAATGCAGTCTTTTTCCTAGATTTCTTCTCTAACGGAATCTGCCAGAAAGCGTCTTTTAAGTCAATGGCCGAAATAAATCTTGTGTTCTGCAATCTGCTGAGGATCCCGTCAATATGAGGCAGCGGGTAAGCGTCCTTTATTGTCCTCTCATTCACTTTCCGGGCGTCTAAACAGAGGCGATTTTTGGTGCCCTTGGTCACTGAGGAAACAGGTGAACTCCAGCTGCTTTTGGATTCTTCGATGACACCCATGCTCAGCATTCTATCGGATAATGCCGTTGCTTTATAGGCAGATTCTCGTCAATTACCTCTATTTTATGTTCCTCTAAATCTGTCCGACCTAGACCTAACACCGCAAAGGACGGGAGCTGCGTTTTCACTCGTTCCAACACCTCTGTTTGCTCCGGTGTTAGTATGAGTTGTATAGCGTCAAAGGAAAGGTCACCATCAGCTACTGATGTATGTGCGGGACGCGCGGTCGCCCCTCTACTAGCAACATTCAGATTAAAGGCCTTCCAAAAGTCTCTCCCAAAATAAACTTCTTGTTGTAATCCTGGCACTATTAAAAATTCGAGATCTCTGCTCATCTCATCCCATACTACTGATAGCGTTATGACTCCAGTCACTGGGGTCTCGTTTCCGTTAGCGGTTTTTATATTTTGGTTCGCAATGGGAAGAATACTATCTTCTTTGCCTTATAAAAACTTGTGTGCGTCTTGCCCACACAGCTAGCTCCTGCACCAGAATCTAATAATGCTAATGCGTCTTTACCACCTATCTTTGTTTGGGCAAAGAACCTGTTGTCACCCTTCAAAGTCACTATTGTTGAAACTATTTTATTGTAAATCCTTTTATATAATTTTTTTTTCTCCCTCATTTTCTGTATTTTCTTAAAGTTCCTACTACTATTTTTCTTGAAAATTTCCTCACCAAATATTCTTTTTCTTGCCGCTTCGTATTCTATCTTTCTTTCATGTAAACTTTTTATTTAAAATTTTTTTCCTACTTCCACCTTATTTCCTAGTTCATAGCAATATTCCTTTTTCAGGATTTTCATTGGTAATTCTCCGGGTTTTTCTCCTCCTGGCTGAAGCCCCCGGTGATCTCCGCCAGTGTCCCGTTTCCCTTTTCAGGCCTAAACACGCAATATGAACCATCCCCTCCACGTGAAAAGCATATCATATTGTGGAATGATGACTTGCACCGAGTATCTTTCTTGGCTTCAGTATGGTTCTTGGAGAAGAAGTCGACCGGCATCCCGCACTGGAAGCACAAGATCAAGTGGAATGGCGATGGACAAAATGAGTCAATGGTGGCTTTAGGTTTGTTCGCCGATGTAGGCGCCGGCACTCTACCCGGCGCAGAACTAAACCTCTTGCCATCACCATCAGGCAGTTGGCCACTTGTCACCCTACGAGGAGTACCTATTGCCTCGACCGACTTCGAACTACCCTCTGTTACCTCCGTGTTAAATTCTGCATCCAAATAAGCTAGCTCGTTTACTGTTCTTGATCTATTCCTATTATCTTTCATTACTTTTTCTGCGCGCCTACATTCTGTCTTTAATTCTGCCAGAGTGTCTGTTTTGGACGCGAAAGTCAAATTGGCCAAATAGGGTTTCAAGTTGCCTTTTATGATCCCTACCAACTCCTTCACTGGTATCTTCTTCCGTAGGCGAAAGTTAAGTCGTGTATTTCTGCGTAGAATTCGTCGAATCCTTCTTGCGCCAATTGTTTACGTTTCATAATTTCCCGTATAATCTCGTAGTCGGACTCCGCGCTTTTGAAGTGGGCTAGCAGTTCCGCCTTCAGCTCAAAGTACCCAAAGCTTGGGTCATCGGCGTGATCTTCTAGCACCTGCCAGAACCACTTCAGCGCGCAGCCCGACACGAGACTATGAAAATCCGTGAATAGTTGGTGGTGCGAAANCTGCCAGAACCACTTCAGCGCGCAGCCCGACACGAGACTATGAAAAGCCGTGAATAGTTGGTGATGCGAAATTTGATGCTGCTCCCTCATTCCTTCAACTCGAAAAATAAAGCTTTCTACTGTAAGCCCTTTACTAGTCCCATCAAATTTTATATTTGCATTCGGTTACTCGGCCGCTGAGGTTCGCAACGTTGGTTCTCATATGCCGCACCTCATTCATGCACTGTGCCACCATCATGCTGTTTTGTGCCATCATCGCCATTAATTGGCTCAGCTGTTCAACACTGGTCGACTTGTGGGTGGGTTCACTCCTTTGAGCCTTTGAACCTGCAGCTTCCGAGCCTCCTGGTTGGTCGCTCTCCACAGGGTCACTGTTGCCCACAGCACCTACCTCACTTGGCTGAGACATATCACACAAAAGGTCTAATTTTTGCGACAAACTTAAGGTATCACTGGGTTCTTGGTCTAGTGAGTCGTTCGCGCCGCCCGCAATCGGCGGATATTCGGAATTTGATATATCAAATATTCTAGCTGCACACCTATTAAAATAATCGGTCGGGACAAAGTCTACTGTGTTGTACTCCCGTATCTATCTGGTAAAAAAGTGAGCCAACTACCTGATTTTCAAGCGCACGGGCAAGACTACGCGTGATTGGCCTATCCGAGTTCAAAATCCCCAAACCACCAATGACTCTATTCTCGCTATTATTCTCAGACATTCACACAAATGGTCCCTGCCTTTCAAGCACACGTAGGTATCGGGGTTAATAAAAATCAAATTCAATTCGAAATTCAAAAATCTGTTTAAATTAATTCGAAAACGCAAAAAAAAATAACACAATTCCGTAAGCCGAAGAGATCGAAACACCAAAAAAATAAATAGAAAACAAATCCCCCAAAATTCAAAGTAAGAAAAAGGATATTCGAAAATATACAAAATCAAGCCAAATCCCCAAATAACTTTTATGCAAACCGAGGATTACTTCCGAGTAATGCATGAGAATTGATGTAATAAANCCATCATGCTGTTTTGTGCCATCATCGCCATTAATTGGCTCAGCTGTTCAACACTGGTCGACTTGTGGGTGGGTTCACTCCTTTGAGCCTTTGAACCTGCAGCTTCCGAGCCTCCTGGTTGGTCGCTCTCCACAGGGTCACTGTTGCCCACAGCACCTACCTCACTTGGCTGAGACATATCACACAAAAGGTCTAATTTTTGCGACAAACTTAAGGTATCACTGGGTTCTTGGTCTAGTGAGTCGTTCGCGCCGCCCGCAATCGGCGGATATTCGGAATTTGATATATCAAATATTCTAGCTGCACACCTATTAAAATAATCGGTCGGGACAAAGTCTACTGTGTTGTACTCCCGTATCTATCTGGTAAAAAAGTGAGCCAACTACCTGATTTTCAAGCGCACGGGCAAGACTACGCGTGATTGGCCTATCCGAGTTCAAAATCCCCAAACCACCAATGACTCTATTCTCGCTATTATTCTCAGACATTCACACAAATGGTCCCTGCCTTTCAAGCACACGTAGGTATCGGGGTTAATAAAAATCAAATTCAATTCGAAATTCAAAAATCTGTTTAAATTAATTCGAAAACGCAAAAAAAAATAACACAATTCCGTAAGCCGAAGAGATCGAAACACCAAAAAAATAAATAGAAAACAAATCCCCCAAAATTCAAAGTAAGAAAAAGGATATTCGAAAATATACAAAATCAAGCCAAATCCCCAAATAACTTTTATGCAAACCGAGGATTACTTCCGAGTAATGCATGAGAATTGATGTAATAAATAAAACAAATATGAGTAAATAATATATGTATGTATAAATATGTGCAAGTATATATATATATATATACATATATGGAAATATAGGGTTAATAAAATAGCAATAAAAAATATGTAATTCAAGTTAATATGTGTGTAGATACATAAAAAAAGATTTAAANTTGTGGGTGGGTTCACTCCTTTGAGCCTTTGAACCTGCAGCTTCCGAGCCTCCTGGTTGGTCGCTCTCCACAGGGTCACTGTTGCCCACAGCACCTACCTCACTTGGCTGAGA
Organism: Rhagoletis zephyria; assembly: GCF_001687245.7. Lineage (NCBI taxonomy): Eukaryota > Metazoa > Arthropoda > Insecta > Diptera > Tephritidae > Rhagoletis > Rhagoletis zephyria. The sequence goes on from NW_016158420.1 coordinate 5,703, forward strand.
CATATCACACAAAAGGTCTAATTTTTGCGACAAACTTAAGGTATCACTGGGTTCTTGGTCTAGTGAGTCGTTCGCGCCGCCCGCAATCGGCGGATATTCGGAATTTGATATATCAAATATTCTAGCTGCACACCTATTAAAATAATCGGTCGGGACAAAGTCTACTGTGTTGTACTCCCGTATCTATCTGGTAAAAAAGTGAGCCAACTACCTGATTTTCAAGCGCACGGGCAAGACTACGCGTGATTGGCCTATCCGAGTTCAAAATCCCCAAACCACCAATGACTCTATTCTCGCTATTATTCTCAGACATTCACACAAATGGTCCCTGCCTTTCAAGCACACGTAGGTATCGGGGTTAATAAAAATCAAATTCAATTCGAAATTCAAAAATCTGTTTAAATTAATTCGAAAACGCAAAAAAAAATAACACAATTCCGTAAGCCGAAGAGATCGAAACACCAAAAAAATAAATAGAAAACAAATCCCCCAAAATTCAAAGTAAGAAAAAGGATATTCGAAAATATACAAAATCAAGCCAAATCCCCAAATAACTTTTATGCAAACCGAGGATTACTTCCGAGTAATGCATGAGAATTGATGTAATAAATAAAACAAATATGAGTAAATAATATATGTATGTATAAATATGTGCAAGTATATATATATATATATACATATATGGAAATATAGGGTTAATAAAATAGCAATAAAAAATATGTAATTCAAGTTAATATGTGTGTAGATACATAAAAAAAGATTTAAAAATAATTCACTTTTCTTGTTGTTTATTTACTATGGTTATTCACTTTATTGTTGCTCGTTTTTATGTTTATATATATATTTGTAAATATGTTAATGTTTCTGTGGAAGTGTTTTTCAAAGGATGTATCAATTGTTGCTTTGGTGTGTGTGCGGTGTTGCCTTGGCGAGGTCATGGTGAGAGTAGACGTCCGTAAATCTCCTGTCAAAAGTCACGTCAGCTAACTACCCCGCTTGTTCAATTCGATTTGGCACTGCAACGCTATACGACATATCGCTAAGTGTGGTTACCGCACTTCCCTTGCCCCCTTACGAAGGCGTACTATAAACCTCACTTACAAGCAGTGCTGGACTGCCTGTAAGGTAGCTTGAATAGTAGCCCCACAAAAACAAAAAAATTTACCCCCAAATTGTATGCCCCAGCTGCCTCCAGGTACCGCTTAGTCAACCTCTGAAGTCCGATAAAGGAACCCTGAAGGTAACTGGATAAACCCCCCGTTCGTCATGACAACACTAATCGCCTGCGACGGGTCGCCGCGATGTTGTTGCCATGACTCCCTAACACTGTCCGAAGGTAGATAAAAAAAATACAAGAAGAAAATAGGGAAATAAAAAGTAAGTTAAAACAGCAAAAGAGACGAGAGACTGAGTATTATTTCGATGAATAAAGGTAAAATTAAATATAACTGGGCTATTACGTTGGGTTGTGGGTTTCTTGCACCCGCTCCACTGTGCCACACTAACAAAAAAAAAACTCATGCCGATATATGCATTTCATGTACTTCATAGTTTGCAAAAAAACCAAACAAAACAAGGAAAACAAGCCAGAAGGGGAAAGTGAAGCCAAGAATAAGAAGAAAAGAAGGCCTGTCCGGTCAGTGGAGTCTACCCACCCTTCTCTACGTACTTGGTACGCGAAGCCATGGACGCTGTGCTGACTCCTCTCGTCCTTACAGCGTCCCCTATACTTGACCTAAGTCCGTCAGTTCGTCTCTCAGTCTCGTCAGGTCAAACAGTCAAGTCATCCGTTCTCACCCCTACGCAAGCGCAACATCCACACCAAACGTTAAAAAATTTAACACAGCATTTTTTTTTCATCTCGTTCAGCCACAATTCATTGCTTAATTTATTTAATACTCCAAATTTATAACCCACACCCGGTCGTTGAGCTCAGCCAGGAACCACGAGCATGCCGACTTGCCACTCCGCCCTNCAAGCGCAACATCCACACCAAACGTTAAAAAATTTAACACAGCATTTTTTTTTCATCTCGTTCAGCCACAATTCATTGCTTAATTTATTTAATACTCCAAATTTATAACCCACACCCGGTCGTTGAGCTCAGCCAGGAACCACGAGCATGCCGACTTGCCACTCCGCCCTGCAACAAAACTACTGCTACGCAACAGTTCGGACAATGTTAGTGTGTGTTTTTAGGCTTTTATACACGAAATGACTGTTTTATTCTCACGCAAGCTTTCTCGTCGTCCTACCCGGATCCATAAATTACCTTAGTACAATAAAACTCTTAAAAAGTTGAGAAACCAAAGAAATAAATACTATAAAATATTTAAAGCTAGAGAGTATGATACTGGCCTTGAAGATAAATATGTGTATTGTATGAAGCAATTTAATGTACTCGATAAGTTTTTGTATCTACTATCTATTTGTGAAAGTCTGTATGTACGTATGTATGTATGTATGTGCCAGGTTGCAGTCTAAACGGATGGACATAATCGAACAACATTTTGACAGAGTACTGCCATGACACCTGGGCTATAATAGGATTCCGACAAGGGGGCGTGGCACCTCCCATGGGCGTTAGTTTTTTAATCAGCCATAACTTCTAGACCATATGTCACATGAACTTAAACCTTGGTATGCAGACATATCAATGGTAGGTGCTTATAGGAGGGTATATATCAACGAGTTTTTAAAAGGGGTGTGGCACATCCCATAGGCGTGGAATTTTTTATCAGCTATAACTTCGGAACTATAAGTCCCACGAACTTGAAATTTGGTAAGCAGACATATCAATGGTAGGTGCTTTTATGAGGGTTTATATAAACGAGTTTGTAAAAGTGAGGCGTGGCACATCCCATACGGTTGCGTAGCAGTAGTTTTGTTGCAGGCCGGAGTGGCAAGTCGGCATGCCGTGGTTCCTGGCTGAGTTCAACGGCCGGGTGTGGGTTTCTTGCACCCGCTCCACTGTGCCACACTAACCAAAAAAAAACTCAAGCCGATATATGCATTTTATGTACTTCATAGTTTGCGAAAAAACCAAAAAAAAAGGAAAACAAGCCAGAAGGGGAAAGTGAAGCCAAGAATAAGAAGAAAAGAAGGCCTGTCCGGTCAGTGGAGTCTAACTTCAAAGCCATAATTCACATGAAATTTAAATTTGGTATGCAGACATATCTATGGTAGGTGCTTATAGTAAGGTGTATATAAATGAGTTTATAAAAGGGGGCGTGGAACATCCCGTAGGCGTGGAATTTTTGATCAGACATAAATTGGGAGCCATAAGTCACATGAACTTGAAATTTGGTATTCAGACATAGGTATCTATGGGAGGTGTTCAGAGTAAAGTATATATAAAAGAGTTTGTAAAAGGGGGTTATACATATATGTATTCATCTATTAGATAACTGGGATATTTAAAACTGTGTGTGTTTTTTTTGAAACCTTACCGTCTTTAGATTATTTTGAAATGGAAAGATTAAATCGTTTTTTAATCCCGCGAAGCTGTTAAACGAAAAAGGTTTATTCATAATGAATAAAACTCCTTCCGAATTAAGCATTCTACCAGAAAAGTGCAGCTATACTAAAACAGCTAAGCGAATAGGCAGCTAAACGGAATGTACCGTAGTAGACTAATTTTAATTTAGAAATTTGATCATTACCTTAATCCACCTAATATTAACAATGGAACAAGATTTATAGTACAAGTAATGATCAATATAGGTATATTTGTTAAAGCACGATAAAGCTGAAAGTATGGCTCATAAGGATGCCTTAATGTAAACGAAGAAAATAGTTTGTCTCCTTTAAATTATGCTGAATATTTGTACTACAGTTTTATATTTTTTTTTGTTTACCCCGAACGACGTCGGGAGCTCTGCTAGTAACCAATATATCCGCAGATTTGAACTTGAATTAAAAGAGATTCATTCGTTCTAAAAGGGGTTCTTCAAACATTCCTTCATGCATGTACTTTAATGGTAGGTCCTCTCATTCTCTAAATGATTCAGTGGAATTGTTTGCTGAATTTTTCAAATCAACACTGCCCCCTGTCCTAGTCTGCCCCAGTCCTTAGATTTTGGGTCCTTGTCCATTACTCAAACAGATGTTATTAATGGCATTTCCTCCCTAAAAACCTCTTTTAAGTGTGATAATGATGGTTTTTGTGAATATTTCCTAAAATGTCGTAGTTCTACTGTTTGTGTCCCTCTCCGCTTAATCTATAACCTCTCCCCTTCCTCTGGAGTGTTTAGCCATCGGTGGAAAGTTGCTTCCATCACACCGGTTTTAAAAACGGGTACCAGGAACGATGTTTCAAATTATAGACCCATTTCTAAATTAACGGTCTGTTTTAAGGTCTTTGAGAGAGTCATTTACGAGAAGTTATCTTTTGTTTCCAAACGAATCCTGTCACCTCACCAGCATGGTTTTGTGTCCGGTCGTTCTACGGTTACAAATTTAGCGCTATTTTCTGAGTACTGCGTATCGGCTTTTAAATGTGGGTATCAGGTTGACTCTATCTACACGGATTTCTCGAAGGCATTTGATAAAGTGTCTCATTCTAGTTTGCTGTATAATCTTAAGTGTCTTGGCTTTCATTCTGTTTTTCCTGTCTTTCGTAAAATCTTATCTCTCGAATAGAACTCTATTTGTGGAAATTGAGCATCACAAATCGAAGTCATTTGTCGCCACTTCGGGAGTACCGCAGGGTAGTATCCTTGGTCCTCTTTTGTTCGTTGTATTTATTAATGATATTGGCTCGTGTTTTAAATACTCTAGCTTTTTACTTTATGCCAGCGTTGGGCAGAGAGAGCTTTTACTATGCTCGCGCCTATACAAAATGTATAGAAAGCTTAAAAGAGCTTTGCCCGCGGGCAAGGTAGTGCCTATCAGTGCTTTATGCGGATGATCTGAAACTTTTTCGGAAATCACCTGTGTGTCTGATATAGTATACTTGCAATGGGATTTGAACAATCTTGTTGACTGGAGTTGTCGCAATAAGTTGGGACTTAATATAAAGAAATGTTTCCACATGACGTTTTCAAAAACTCAGAATATGGTTCTTTCAAATTTTTTCATCTCAAATCACCAGCTTACCAAAGTTAATGATTTCGTGGATTTGGGTGTCATTTTTGACTCGGCTTTTTCTTTCGGGAACCATGTGTGCTATTTACTTCCAAAGGCGTTTAGCAATTTAGCGTTTTTACGTAGATATGGGAAAGATTTTAAAGATCCCTAAATCAGAAAATCGCTTTTTAATGCACTTGTTCGTTCGAAATTAGAGTATGCTTCAGTAATTTGGAACCCAATTTACAGTTCTAACGCTTGTACAATTGAGCGTGTTCAACGAAAATTTATTCATTTATTCGCTTTGCACTTCAACCGCTTAATTTCTCGGAACCTCTTCCTTCGTATGGTGCTAGGTGCAAACTAATTAATTTGAGATCTCTGGAAGGGAGGAGAATTGTCTAGTCGCTTATGTTTGTATATGACTTTATATAGACTACCCTAACTTGCTTGAACTGATAAACTTCAACGTTCCCCACAGAGTATTACGTCTCCGATTGTCATTTTACTTGCAACCAAACAAAGCGAATTACTTTTATTTGGCTCCGGTTTTTAGAGCTCTTTCGGAATTCAGCTGCATCTCAGGGAGGTTGAATATTGAGTTCTCGACTTCTAGGTCCTTTTTCAAATCTATGATGGAATCTATTTACGCGTAAACCTATACACTAAGTATGTACAACTTTTTACTTAATAGGGTTCTATTTTATTAGGCATTTTGATTAAATTTGCTCCTATATGAGTAAGTGTACTGTGTAACATGTTTCTCCTGTTGTTGTATATTATTATATAATTCTAAGGTGTTAACTTTTTTTGTAATCTAGTCTGTAAGATTTTTTATAAGTCATAGACTAAATAAAGATTGAATTGAATTGAATTAATTGGATTGAGAACCTGTTCTTCAGGCATAGGAGGAGTTCAACAATTCAACCAGCAGCTGACATAGATGCGCTCATGGTTACTATGCCCAACAGCTCCGCATATCTTTGTGAAATCATTCCCATAGCGCGCGCTTACTCCGCTGCTATAATTGCAAATGCAATAGAATCCATCGTTTTCTTCAAAATATGTAAAATCAAACAATTTTACTATAAATAAGCACTTCATGAGTGTTTTTTTAATTCCACTCCGTAGCGTAGCTTCGAATTACGAAAATTCGGCTTCTAGAATAAGTTTTCCTACCCCAACGAGAATTTTTTTACACGATTGGAAAAGTATCATACACCCATCAAAGCAACTAAAAAAACACTCATTTAGTGCTTATTTATAGGAAAATTGTTTGATTTTACTTATTTGAAGGAAATGGATTCTATTGCATTTGCAGTTATGGTAGCGCAGTAAGAGCTAGTGCTGGACAACTATGGATGGTCGTGGCCATCGCTAGATTCGATAGTCGATAGTCACAACCATCGATAGTATCGATACTATCGAAAATGTCGACACTATCGATAGTACTATCGATAGTTTTGATTAAAAAATTCTAAAAGTAAAGCAACAACTTTGATTGAAAATGAGATCAGAATTTCTAAAGGAGGTGCGCGCGATCGTCCGTCGGGAGGCATTCTTGCGCGACGGTTGCGGCGTCTGGTTGCACGGGTTGTGCGCCTGGTTGCGAGGGTCCTGAGCCTTCTGTCCCTAGCTTCCCTTGTTGGTGGGCTTCTTGTCTGGCCTACGTGCAGATGCGCGCTGCTTGGGCTTCTTCTTATCCGTCTCTGCCGTTGGAGCCAGGGGGCATGCCTTCCGCGATGCCATGATGTCTTCAATCTGGAAGTAGAAGCAAAGGCATAGAAACGAGAAGTACTTGGGTACATTATTTAAACGGGAAGTTAAGACCCTTAATATACAGGGCGAAAGTGTATATCTACTTATTTATTGTGCTTTCCGCGGATAATTCTCCGTGGCAAGGAAGCACAGTTTGACAAGTGGCCGCGTGATAACTCTATTTTGTGTGCGGATTTCTACGACGATGTGGTTATCTGGGCCGTGGCGAACGTTTTCGATTCGTCCCAATCGCCACTCGGTGGGGAGGAGCGAATCTTCTTTGACAACGACGAGGTCGCCTGGCTGAGGATCGCGTTGTGGGGCTTTCCACTTGTATCTCTTCTGAAGATCTTTGAGGTAATCTACTTTCCAGCGGCGACTAAATTGGTGGTGAAGTGCTTTGACTTTCTCCCACCGGTTTAGTAGAGAGAGGTGTTCCACATTAAGCTTGGGAACGGCCAATAGCGGTGCACCTCGAAGGAAGTGACCCGGAGTAAGTGCCGTCATATCAGCTGGGTCCAGAAGCGTCGTGAATTCTTCAAAAGTATACTTGTGAGTTGCATCAGTTTTCTTTATATGGGTTTTAAAGGTTTTCACTGCAGATTCACACAAGCCGCCCATGTGGGGGGCGTTGGGTGATATATATTGCCAGTTGATTCCTTGAGGGGCATATTTTTTGACAATGTCTGCGGAACATTCGTTAAGGAATTTAACGAAGTCGCGTTCGGTTGTGCGCTGGGCGCCAATGAACGTTTTTCCATTGTCGCTCATCATTTGTGAGGGAAACCTCGTCTGCCGACGAAGCGGTCGAATGTTGCTAGAAAAACCTCGGCTGTAAGATCCGAGCATAGCTCGAGATGCACTGCCTTTGTGGAAAAGCAGACAAAAACTGCAACGTATCCCTTGATAAGGGTGGCATATCTTAGTACCTGCAAAATCTACTTCAGTTGTAGAAAAGGAGAGTGGGAAACTGCCGCGCTCAGGGGATAGAGAGGCCATTATTTGGATGCGTGTTTGTTGCGTGTAAAGCGTGCACACTCTGCATTGAAAAATGCTGTTTTTATCAGAGGTTTTAGCATTTGGAGCATTAATCGTGTTTCCACGTGAAGTAGCAGCGAGTGTAAAAACTCAAAATATAGTTGGCAGAACCTCGATTCGGTAGGAAGAATTATTGGGTGCCTTTCATTGGAATGTGCTAATCGGCCATTAACCCGTGCCGTCTTTGACTAAGGAAGGACTGAGAACAAGACGAGGACTTTTTTTGTTAATTGGCTTTTTATCTTGCAGAGCGCTTTTTTCGCTCGGAAAATGGCGTGATTGCGCTGCGTTGATAAGACGTATTTTTACATATTGAAATTCGTTATGTGTCAGATGTGGATTGGTGATTGTAGCTAACTCCTTTGATTTGTTGCGGGCATTGTTCACGAAGCGGAACATGTACGCAGACACGGGGAATGTTCGAGAGAAAGAAGAAAAGCGATAAAGAAAATCGACCTCTTCTTCGAGCACGTGATATAAATCCACCTGGCGCTTTTCTGGTGGAGATGCACTGCATGCCTTTGGTGGCTTTTAAAGCCAAGCTAGCACAATCTCTGAATCTGGCCAATCTGGCTAGCATCTACGCGGATGTTAATCGCAGCGCAATATGCTTTTTCCAAGGCATCGCAAAACCTGTCGATTTGGGTATCTTGCCCCGATGTAGCAGATGGCTGGCCGATTTTATGCGAACTGTTGCCATTTTGCTAAGGCTATGGGTTTGGCACATTCGTCCCAATCAACGCCATCCAGCCAAAGTTCTTGAAGCAGAATATTTGCTTGAATCATCACTGGCGACAGCCATCCTGCCGGGTCAAAAAGTTTTGCGACAGAGGATACAATTTTTCGTTTTGTGAGGGCATTCGATGTCGATGCAGGCAGAATGGTGTAGGAAAGTGTATCTGTGAGTGCGTTCCATACAAAGAGTTTTGGTTGTGGAAGCGCTTTCAAATTTCAAAAAGCTGGAGTTGAGAAAATCCTCCTTTGGAAATTTTTTTTAAAATGGCCGAATGATTGGCCATTAGTTTCTTGAGTATGACACCAGCTGACTTCAGCGCTTTAATCATTTGAACAAGTGATTCAGTGGCGTTGTCAATATCATGACAGGATGTCATCCACATACGTTTCGGTTTTAAGTATTGTGGCAGCCAAGGAAATGTCGCTATCGTATCATCTGTAATTGATGCAGGGTACGGACAGCGAGGTATGGTGAACAATGTTCGCCGAACGTTACGATTTTAAGATAATAATCTGTGACAGGACAGTCAGCTGATGTGCGAAATAAGATTCGCTGAAAATCTTTATCGTCCTCATGGATGAGTATTTGACGATACATTTTTTCAATGTCTCCATTGAACACGAATCTACGCATTCGCCACTGCAGAATGATAAGCATGAGATCTGGTTGGAGTGTGGGACGAGTGCGTAACACGTCATTCAGGGATTTTTCTGAACCAGATGTTTTTGAGGCGAACTTTGGTGGTCACCTTATCTGGTTTGACGACCGCATGATGTGGCAAGTAGAACGAGAAGTATTTGCCATTAGATATTATTTCGCATGGCTTCGTGTGCTCCATATGACCGAAGCGATCGTTCCATACTGAAGAACTGCTGAAGTGCAGCAGACCGAGAGTGGCCAAGAGACAGCTTTTTTGGAAATTCTTTCTTGAATGGAAGTCGCACAATGTATCGACCGTTTGGGGCACGAGTCGTTGTTGTTGCATATATATGCTCACATCTTCAGGGGAAATTTGTGGAGGTTGTGGAATCTCCTCTTCTTCCCAAAACTTTCTAAGCTGAAAGCTGAGAGTTGTATTCGAGCACTCTTCTACTTGTGTCGAGAATGACACAACATTTCGGTGATTGGACCACTGTGGAAGTATGTCGCTGCCGATTACCATACCAGTTTGAGCTGGCAAGTGACAACTTGGGTCAGCATGTTCAAGGATCTTGAATCGCTGCCAGTTTTCACGGCTAATGGTGAATGTAGGCATGTGCCTTGTGAGCTGAGGTAACACGATAGCCTGTGTGTTTATCCGTTGCATGGTTTTCGGTGCAACCAATGTGAGTGGAGAAAGCTTTGAGGAGCTTTGTACTACCTGTCCACCCATGCCGGAAATTTCGAACTTAGAAAGTTCGAATGATAGTTTCAACCATTTTTGAAGTTTCGCATTAGTGCATTAGGCAGTTTTTGCACATCTCGGTTTGGTTAGCGAATTGTACTCGGTTTGGTACCGAAATTCGCTTAAATTGTGGGCAAACTCTAATGGGATGAGGGGACTTGCAGTAAGTGCAAGTTGTTTCCGTCTTAGGTTCTGCCACAAGGGTTTGAGTCCTGTTAAAGGACCTGTTTTGCGCAGCATTTTAATAAGCGACCGCTTTTTGTTTATTTTGGCTTGGATGAAGCCGGTTATGTCTTCTGACTCGAAGGACCATGTTTAACTCAGTGAGAAGACAAGACCAGGGTGAATGTATTTGCATAAAAATGTATTAAAGCAAAAATGTTTTGGGTAGGCATCGGGGCAAATGATAACCATCAGTTACCACCTCTGCATGGTTGTAAGTTATGCAGAGTCCCTTCGGCTTGTAGCGCTGTGGCTTTGCCGCATAAACTCTGTAAGAGTTTTTGGGGGTGTGCGTCAAGCGGGAGTGTTGAGCACCCGTTATGTATTCAAATTAGAAAATTGTGTAGGCGCTGTGGCCAATGATAGCTTTTGTACCACCTCTATATGCCAAAAGCCATACAGAGCCCGTTGATATAACTCCGGAAGAGTTGTGATTCATCAAGCGCGAGTGTTGAGCATTGTGGGTTGATGCGTCAAGCGATTCGAGTATCGGTTATGTATTTAAGTTAGAAAATTAGGTAGGCGCTGTGACCAATGGTAACTCTTGTACCACCTCTGTATGCTAAAAGTCATACAGAGCCCCGACAGCTTGTAGCGCCTTGGCTTTTGCTGTTTAAAACCACTCCGGAGGAGTGGTGATGCATCAATCGGGATTGTTGAGCATGATTTGGGGTGCCAGCAGTTAACTACTTTAGTATGTTTTGTCCTGAGGCAGTCGAGAAGTTTATAAAAAATGCATACCCAATGAAGAACGAGCAAATTGTTTTTAAACAGAAGTGCGTGTGTTTATTCGCTGCACTTGGTTTTGGGCGGGAGTGTAATACAAGTGCGTGTGTGTGCTCGCTGTTCTTTGTTTATGCGGGAAATGCATAAGTCGTTTAAACATCCTGGCCCCCCTAGACGACTTGTCGTCTAGTGGATGTAAATAAGCCGCGAGTATCCGGCTCGAAGGACCATGAATAATTGGTCGCTTGGTCCCTTCGCACTCACCTCTCCAAACACTTTATATCCACTTTAAGATAAAGACTTGTTTTCGGTTTTAAAAATGTACAAAATTTAAACTTAGTTTATTTTCTGGTTAGGTAATTTAGTCACACACATATACAGAGTTTATTTAGCTTTAGATTAGAACTTCAAAAGCAAAACGACATATGTATTTGTGTATGTACTATGTATTTACAAATTTATTTGGCTAATAGATTCAAAAACCGTGTTGACTCCGATGATTATTTTCGATAAGGGCGCGTGCGCGATGGCCGACGTTTATGGCTGAACTGTTTTCTGCGGATTTCGCTCGATGATATGGAAGCGGCCGTGCGCGCTCGGTACTCATATTTTCGGAGTTGACGTCGGTAAAATTTTAAGTATGTATAATATTTCTAGTAAAACTTTTTATTCATATTGATTTTTGGTAATTTGATGTGGGGTTCCATAAAATGAAAAGTGTTTAGTAAGGGTTCTGTAATGCACCTTTTCACTTAGTGCGACTGTGTTTGTGTGAATGTGTATCCGCCGGATGTGAAAGCAGCTATAATTTCTATAAGGGTGTGAAACTGTAGGTAATTTAATATATTGAATCTTAAAATTTATTTTAAAATATTTATTAAATAATTTCAGAAACGATCTTGAGATCAACTCCAATGAAAATGTAATGACCACAAATTAAAAATTTTCGGTTTAAGAAAATGAATATTTGAAAGAAACATGCTTAAATCTAACATGTTAAAGTAACTTATAACAAAGTTATATTTGAAAGTTATTACATAATAAAATCCCTACAGAAACCTCTCAGATTAGGCGGTTCGATAAGGCAGTTCTGAGCGTCTGTGTATGTATATGTATATGAGTTAGTATAACTACCAGTTAAGCAGAAATGTAAACTTCGTGATCTTGCGACGTAAGGGCCGTTTTCACCAACTCTGGTTAACACTAATCCCCTATGTTGATAACGTCGGCAACGATGTTTAACTGGAGATTAGTGTTAACCAGAGATGGTGAAAACGGCCTTAAGTGGTTGAGCAACTTCTTCGGCTTGACCAGCTCTAATAAAATAGCGCTAACGGAAGCTGCAGTAGTTAGTCTCATAGAAATACGGTGTCGGTGAAGCGTCGAGCGGTCGTAAGAGTCACATAAGTGAAAGTAAAGCTCGGTGCGTTATATTTATATTTATTTTTGTATGTAGACATACAACGGTGCTGGTGCGACTATTTAATATATATCTATATCTATACTAATATATATTTTGAAAGCCTTTTTTTCTGTTAGCAAAGCTCGAGATCGGCTGTACCAATTTTTTTGAAATTCGGTTATAGGTTCTGGATGGGCTTCTCATTGTCTTAGGCAAAAAAGAAGTTTAAATACTTTCCTAAAAATGGAACTACAGGACTTTAAAAATCCTATGAATCTAACATACATGCCCACATAACAGCGCTGAGAGCGCCATCTGCTGTTAACTCGTACGGAATAAAGCGCAAAGCAAGGGTTATGTATACATATACATACGTGCTAATGTTAATGTTAATGTTGATTCTTATGTTATAAAAACAAATATGTATGTAAGTATACACTAGTATGTATGGGGAAATACAGCCCGATTCTGTGCACTTGATAAATTGAAAATCTTTATGAGTTGTTAATTTCTTATTATTTATCAAGAATTGGTATTTTAGCACAGAAATCAAAAGCTCTTTCTTGATAAATTATCAAGATTGAAAATGCGATTGACAAATTGAAATTTCATGTGAAATGTATAATTTTTGTATTTTAATAAATTTGTTGCTAACAATTAAATACTCCATGTGCCGGCATTTGAGCCTGCGACACACGGAATTATAGTCGACATCTTTACCTACTCGGCCTCGGCAGTCAAAAGTCAGTTCCATTCTTGTGGAAATCGTAGAGCTTTTTGTTTTATAAATATTGACACAGAATGCGAAGGAAGCTTTTACTTGATAAAAATCTTGATAAAATTTCTTTACAAAAAATTTATCAAGAAAACACAGAATTGGGCGGTATCAGCCCGATTCTGTGCACTTGATAGATTGAAAACCTTTATAAGTTGTAAATTTTTTATTATTTATCAAGAATTGGTATTCTAGCACAGAAATCAAAAGCTCTTTTCTTGATAAATTATCAAGATTGAAAATGCTATTGACAAATTGAAATTTCATGTGAAATGTATAAATTTTGTATATTAACAAATTTGTTTCTAAAGCTAAGATCCCACGATTGCCGCAAATGGACCAATCTGGAACAATTTTTATTGTGCTGTATTGGAGCACAATAAAAAAATTGTCCCAATCAAATTCTGTACATTAACACGGTTGCCTCTCTTTATACAATTCTGATTGCCGCAAGTTGGCGAAAAGCAATATAGTGACAATAATTGCCCCAAACTTATCACACGATTGATCGAGAATGCGGAAGTTGTGACCATAAGGTGTTGCGCTGACTTCTAAATTCTGGTTTTTTCTCTTTTGTGTAAAATCTAGAAATCCAAATTAAAAACCGTGGGATTGTGTTCAAAAGTTTAAGAAATGTTTATAATTTTTGTATAAAGCTTGCAATTTGGGTTTATGCAGTTTTTGCTAGACAATGAGCTATACTTTTATACAAAAATAATGAAGATTAAATAAATAGAAGAAAAAGAGTCAAGACTGGTCAAAATGTTGAAGTTCTACCGTCGTGGTCTGTATTGAACTTTTAAGTTTTTTTTTTTTTTAAATAAATTTATACTGTCATGGCAGTTCGCCAATTGGTGACATAAAACATCTTTCGTATTCTTCTCGTATGAGTTTTGCTTGTGGTGGTATATATCGCAGCAAAGATTCCGTCATCGGACTTCAAGAAAAATTATAATTTGAATACAAATTAAATTAAAAGTTATGTTGCTTCCGAAAACAAGGATATTCATTTCAGTGATTTTTGGACACATAAGGAAGCCAAAAAGTAAATTATTAATAAACAGCCTACATATTGTTGTGTATTGTTCACTTCAATTGCCGCACAAGAACACAATAAATATTGCCGCAATTTTGAAATTTGAATTGCCCCATGATTGCCAATCGAGCTATCACACGATTGCCGCACACGGGCCGTATTTGATTGGGCACAGTAAGCACAATATCGGCCTCTATTGCCGCATGAGTAAATTTATTGTGAAATAACACGATTGGGGCATAAAATGAGGCAATAATTGGGATCCCAGCTTATCAATTAAATACTCCATGTGCCGGTATTTGAACCTGCTACACACGGAATTATACCCAGCAAAACCAGCGTGACCGAAACTCCAACACAAACGCAAATATTATGGTGTTACTAACACACCTGTAATAATTTTTGATTGGAGTGCCATCTATTGGTTTTTCGTGCGAGCTATCTTTCGCATATGAGTAAGTAGTCAAGCTAATCTTTTCACATATGAGCAAGCAGGCAAACTATTTGGTTTGAAAAATCACACGTACACAAAACTTCTGGGAGCATTTTTGATTCACTATTAAGAATGTGATAGCAAAACGTGCCAAACTTAGCGGGCACGCGTGACGGTAACGTCACTAGGAAAGTGACCGTCACTGTTCTTGCTGGGTAGTCGACATCTCTACCTACTCGGCTACGGCAGTCAAAAGCTTTTTTGCTTTTAAATTCATATTTTTCATATGTGACAATGAAATCAGTTCCACTCATGTGGAAATCAGTTCCACTAATGTGGAAATCGTAGAGCTTTTTGTTTTATAAATATTGACACAGAATGCGAAGGAAGCTTTTACTTGATAAAAATCTTGATAAAATTTCTTTACAAAAAATTTATCAAGAAAACACAGAATTGGGCGGT
>NW_016158420.1:23798-30902 GCF_001687245.7 Rhagoletis zephyria
GTTTAAAATCTGAATTTATATGGTGTTTGTTGTATAGCCAGCTAGGCTTTTATAAAAAAATAATAAACATTAAATAAACAAAAGACAAATAGCCAAAACTGGTCAAAATATCGCACTCCTCTTATTTTGTGGACAACTGTATGTGATATACATAGACGGATAAGAGTTGCTGCTTTTAATATTGCGCTCACTTACGTACAAAAAACATAGCAGCAGGGTTTTTATGCGTAATTATATACATACATATGTATATGTGTATGTATGCAATGTTAGTTGCTCCTTGTGGCAACATAAACGACTCTACATACATTAAAAAGTTTGAAATTTGGGTGAAAAATTGCAAAATTTTTATAATTTTTATACAAAGTTTAAAATCTGAATTTATATGGTGTTTGTTGTATAGCCAGCTAGGCTTTTATAAAAAAATAATAAACATTAAATAAACAAAAGACAAATAGCCAAAACTGGTCAAAATATCGCACTCCTATTATTTTGTGGACAACTGTATGTATATCGTAGAGCTCGAGAACGGCTGAAACGATTTTTTTGAAATTTCGGACACCTGCTGCAGACGTTCAAAGGATGGTTATCGGCTAAAAACCATCTCGATATATAAAAGAGGCGTGAAACCTCCCATGCGAACCGAATTTTTCATACTCCATATCTTTGGAAATGTTCGATGTAGAGTAATGGAACTTGGTATTGGCGCATATGAAATCCATCACATACTCTTGGAAAAAAATTGGACCTATTGGAAAAGGGGGCGTGGCACCTCCCTTCAAGCCGAATTTTTCATATTGCATATCTCTGGAAGTATTTATGGTAGAGTATTGGAACTTGGGATGCAGATATATGAAATAAATTCCATACTCTTGGATACAAATTGGAGGTACGTCCAATACGACCCGAATATTTTATACACGTAAAAGGGGGCGTGGCACCCCCTAACAAACCGAATATTCATACTGCATATCTCTGGAAGTGTTCATGGTAGAGTAATGGAACTTGTTATCGGCGCTTATGAAATCGATCGCATAATCTTGGAGAAAAATTGGACCTATTGGAAAAGAGGGCGTGGCATCTCATTTCAAGCCGAATTTTTCATATTGCATGTCTCTGGAAGTATTTATGGTAGAGTATTGGAACTTGGGATGGAGCTATATGAAATAAATCCCATATTCTTGGTTACAAATTGGAGGTACCTCCAATACAACCCGAATATTTTACACAGCATATTTCAGGAAGCGTTCATGGTAAAGTTTTTGAACTTGGTACGGAAATATAGAAATGAATCACATACTCATGGAGAAAAACTGGAGTTATTGAAAAGGGGCGTGGCACCTCCTACACTGGAAATGTTCATGGTAGAGTAATGGAACTTGGTGTGGAGATATATAAGATCTATCGCATATTCTTTCACAAAAATTGGAGCTATTGGAAAAGAGAGCGTTGTACCTCTCATACAACCCGATTATTTCATACTGCATATTTCTAAAAGCGTTCATGGTAAAATTTTTGAACTTAGTCCGGAAATATATGAAATCAATCACATAAATACTCATGGGGAAAATTGAAGTTATGGGAAAAGGGCGTGGCACCTCCTATACAAACCGAAATTGCGATACTGTATATCTCTGGAAATGTTCATGGTAGAGTACTGGAACTTGGTATGGAGATATATGAAATCAATCGCATACTCATGACGAAAAATTCGGACTATTTGAAAAGTGGGCGTGGCACCTCCTATACAAACCGAATTTTTCATAATAAGTATCTCTGGAAGTGCTCATGGTAGAGTAATGGAACTTTATACGGGCGTGGCACCTCCCATACAAGAAGAATTTTTCTTATTGCATATTTCTAGAATTGTTCTTGGTAGAGTACTGGAACTTGGTGTGGTGATATATGAAATTAATCGCATAGTCATTGAGAAAATATGGAGCTATTGGAAAAGGGGGCGTTGCACCTACCATACAGGCCGAATTTCATACTGCATATCTCTGGAAGAGTTCATGGTACAGTACTGGAACACTTCGTATGGAGATATATGAAATTAATCCCATACTCATTGAGAAAAATTGGCTCTTTGAAAAGCCGGCGTGGAAAAGTACAAACGTACTGACTCTTCCTTATCTTTGAATGTATATATAATTCTTCTGAAATCCTAAATGGCTGGAGGGATTTTAACAAAGTTTTGTGTGTGTGTTTAAGTGGGTCTCTGGATTGTTTAGTTTCACAATTTAAGCCGCCAGTTGGCGCTGGAGTTGAGTTATTACTATAAATGATCCGATTTGGCGAATATTCAAAACATGTATTGGAATCGGTAAAGACAGTCCAATTGCAAAAAGGAGCTGCCAGTTATTACTAAAAATCTACTTACTAAAAATCGACAAGTGAGAAAAGGTGCCGTAAATGTCAAACTAATTCGCCTTGTCGCACCATTAAGTATATCGAACTCTCGTGTGTTACGATTGGCCCAATGGATGTGATTTGTCAATATTATTATCTTCTTTCGAAGAAACCAGGGTTGAGTTGTGCAGTGGTAAATCTCAAATCACCACCTGTTGAAATACCTTAAAAGCCAGTTTCATGAAAGCAATTTAATGAAAATTTATTTTTTTAATTGAATTTAATTTAATTTTTATTTTAATTGAATTTAATATAGAAAAAAATAATTTTTCACTTAAATTGCTTTCGCGAAACGGGCTTTTAAGGTATTTCATCTCAGTTTATGTATGTATATTGTATTTCTGTTGAACAACATAAAGTTTCTAGGGCATATTCACTATAGATGCCACCAGGGAACTTCTCATGGACATAACACGTTCGTTCGGTTATTTAAGGCGGCAAACGACCACCAAAACGATAGTCTTAGCCGATGAATGTGTCAGTACAAATCGTAAATGTGGATTGTTGGAGAAACTGTTGGACCAAAATGTTTAAATTAAAAATCTAATTTTAGGCGGGACGAAGTTCGCCGGGTCTGCTAGTATATATACATATATATATATATATATATATATATATACAGTAGGAANATATATATATATATATATATATATATATATATATATATATATAATGTTTTTGCAAAACCGCCCATCGACCAGTTGCGAAAGCGCCTAAATCGCCATTGTGACAAAAATGAGATTTCGTAACCCTGAACCACAGGTATCGAGATTTATGCACAAGAATCGTAAAATCGTTATTAAAACAACAGATTTGTAAAATAATAGCTAGAGAAAGTACCGCCTATCAAGGCAATGCCTTCAAAGAAAACCCGTTTTTTTGCTCTCCTGTAAAATTTGAGTGCCGTAAGATAGGAGGTTTTGCAATTGGTCGATGGGCGGTTTTGCAAAAACATCGACGATATATTATATATATATATATATATTAAATTGTAACGTAAATAATTTTATTGTACAGTTTACCGTTTTTTTTGTCTGCACCTAAAATTTGTTTCATTCATACTTTCAAAGAAAAATAAAAATTTCCAAAACACTGCAAAAACTTTCAATTGTTGATAAAAAAAAGTAATTGGAATTCTGCAACAAAATTTACTCAGTGTACTTTTCGACTACAAACCTCGGTGCTGCCTGATTATCATTGAAAAATATTAATCTTGGTAAGTTCGGGGCTCACTTGAGGAAGCCTTACGCAAACGTATATTAGCGTGGCCCGAAAATCCGCTTTTTGTTTAATTTTGATTGGTAATAGCAAAAATATGGTGCTCAAAAACAATCTGTGTGAAAGATGACAATTTTTGGTCAATATCCTAGGCTCGCCCAAGTCCATTAGAGTTCAATGTGCTCAAAAAATTAAATTTAATAAATAAATTTTTTTCTAAAATTGCGATTATCTCAGAAAGTATTCTTCTTCTTCTTTTTTGGCGCTGTAACCGCCTAAGCGATTTTGGGCGAGTTCAGCAAAGCACGCCAGTCTTCCTCTGCTACCACCAGCGGGTTCCGTGCTGAATACTTTCAGAGCTGGAACGTCGGTGTCCATTCGAACCACATGACCAAGCCAGCGGAGCCGCTGTATTTTAATTCGCTGCACTATGTCCATGTCGTTGTAAAGCTCATACAGCTCATCGTTCCATCGTCTGCGGTACTCGCCGTCGCCAACGCGTAAAGGACCGTAAATCTTCCGCAAAATCTTTCTCTCAAACACCCCAAGAGCCGCCTCATCGGATGTTGTCATTGTCCATGCTTCTGCGCCATATACCAGCACGGGCATGATGAGTGACTTATAGAGCGTGGTTTTCGTACGTCGAGAGAGGACTTTACTCCTGAATTGCCTACTCAGTCCAAAGTAGCACTTGTTGGCAAGAGTGATTCTGCGTTGGATTTCAATGCTGACATTATTATCGGTGTTAATGCTGGTTCCCAAGTAAACAAAATTCTCTACTTTCTCGAAATTTTAACTGTCACCAGTGACGTGGGCGCCAAGGCGCGAATGTGCTGACTGTTTGTTTGATGACAGGAGATACTTCGTCTTGTCCTCGTTTACCACCAGACCCATGCGCTTTGCTTCCCTATCCAACTTGGNCAATTGCACGCTCCTGTAGTAAATTGTTCCTGAGCGGTTCAGTTCTGCAGCTATTATTATCTTCTCCAACATCAGATTAAACAATTCACATGAAAGGGAGTCGCCCTGTCTGAAACCCCGTTTGGTGGCGAACGGCTCGGAGAGGTCTTTCCCAATTCTGACGGAGATGGTGGTATCGCTCAACGCCCTTTTACACAGCCGTATGAGTTTTGAGGGATGCCAATTTCTGACATAGCTTCGTATAGGCAACTCCTTTTAGTGGTGTCGAAAGCTGCTTTAAAATCGACAAATAGGTGGTGAGTGTCGATCGTTTTCTCGCGGGTATTTTCAAAGATTTGGCGTATTGTGAATACCTGGTCTATGATGGATTTTCCAGGTCTAAAGCCACACTGATAAGGCCCAATCAGTTTATTGATGGTGGGCTTCAGTTTTTTACACAATATGCTCAATAAGACCCTGTAACCCATGCTTAGAAGGCTGATCCCGCGGTAGTTCTCGCGAATGGCGTGGTCGACTTTCTTGTGAATTGGGTAGATCACACCATATTCTGCAAGAGAGTTGACGCATGCACCTTATCAACTCCTCGCCTCCGTCCTTGAATAGCTCAGCTGGCAGGCTGTCAGCATTCTTCCTATCGGCCAGCATTTCAAGCTCTTCGCACTCACGTATTTCGCCCTCTCTCTTCATATTTCGGCAAATACGTCTCGCTTCCCTCTTCAGATCCCTGTAGCGGTCGCACATAGCATGCGTTGCGCCCGATCGCAGCGTGGCCCTGAAGGCGGCAGGTTTTTTCTCTGCAGCTTCCACTGCACACTGTACACTCCTCAACGTACAAGTTCTTCTTTCGGGCTCGCTGAAATCCGACTACTTCTTCGGCGGCGGTACTTCATGAGCGGGAGATGTGGTTCCACTGCTCGCATATGTCGGTTTGTTGAAGAGTGCTCTCTGGGAGCAAATGTGAGAGTCCAGTAGAGAAAGCACTGTCTGTCTGTTGTGATTGCAGCTTTTCGACGTTAAGCTTTCCTTGCATATTTGGGCGCACATTTTTTGCTGCACAGAGGCGGGTGCGTATCTTGGCTGCAACAAGATAGTGGTCCTAGTAGATTTTTGGGCCTCGGAGTGTGCGTACGTCTAAAACACTGGAAGCAGTACTCGGCAACGGAGTCTCTCTCCGACCACAAATCCTACTCCGAATTTGCGCTCCTTTACATGGCAGCTGTAGTAGACGTTGCAAGGCCCCAGACATTGCCTGCCTTGCCCGGTCCAACGCACTTCTTGGATGGCGGTGATGTCAGCTTTTGTCCTTATGAGGACATCAACCAGCCGGGCAGAGGCGCCTTCCCATTAAGGGTCCGGAAATTCCAGGTGCATGCCCTCAAATCGTAGTCCTTTAAACGTTTGCCTTGGTCATCATCATATGGGAGGTCCCATCCGAAGCTTTACCTTGCTTCTTCACTGGAAGTGGTTTTTACGTGGCGGGTACTAAACCCAGCGCACAACCCATTGCTGGGACGAGGGTGGTTTCGCTACCAAATACACGTTTATATAGCGAGCCGCTTGCTCCAAGCAGACACCCGCTTGCCGCCGCACCTACTGGTGAACAGACGCTGCAGACTTCAGTGAGCCCTTCACCCAATAAGTCGGAGTTGCCCCACCGAAGCTCCGGAAAATTTTATTACCAAAAAATGTTACCACTTCCTGTCACCGCGGTTCTAGGTACGTTGGTAATGCAGTGAAAATATTCAGCAACTCAGCTATGAAGATTTGTGGAAATTCCTGTATTGCATATTTCACGGGGCAATATTTTGTTACCAGCTTATGAGAGCACAGAATGCGAAAAAGGTTTAAAAATTGACAGACACTTTAATTACCGGTTCTAAAATTTATGTTACCAGCGCAGAATAGACCTGTAAGAATGGAAGTTTAAAGCGATTCCCATTCGTACTGTCGTCAGGTATGTAACTTGAGAATGGAAATTGCTGCATCTTTTCTCTTCTTCTTCTTCTTTTTTGGCGCTGTAACCGCCTAAGCGATTTTGGCCGAGTTCAGCAAAGCACGCCAGTCGTTTCTCCTCTGTGCCAACTGACGCCAATTGGAAACGCCAAGTGAAGCCAAGTCCTTCTTCACCTGATCTTTCCATCGCAGTGGGGGCCTCCCTCTTCCTCTGCTACCACCAGCGGGTTCCGAGTTTAATACTTTCAGAGCTGGAGCGTCGGTGTCCATTCGAACGACATGACCAAGCCAGCGGAGCCGCTGTATTTTAATTCGCTGCACTATGTCCATATCGTTGTAAAGCTCATACAGCTTATCGTTCCATCGTCTGCGGTACTCGCCGTCGCCAACGCGTACGTTGGTAATGCACCCGTAAATCTTCCGCTAAATCTTTCTCTCGAACACTCCAAGAGCCGCCTCATCGGATGTTGTCATTGTCCATGCTTCTGCGCCATATACCAGCACGGGCATGATGAGTGACTTATAGAGCGCGGTTTTCGTACGTCGAGAGAGGACTTTACTCCTGAATTGCCTACTCAGTCCAAAGTAGCACTTGTTGGCAAG
>NW_016158420.1:31680-58752 GCF_001687245.7 Rhagoletis zephyria
GCGGCTTTAAAGTCGACAAATAGGTGGTGAGTGTCGATCCTTTTCTCGCGGGTCTTTTCCAAGATTTGGCGTATTGTGAATACCTGGTCTATGGTGGATTTGCCAGGTCTAAAGCCACACTGATAAGGCCCAATCAGTTCATTGACGGTGGGCTTCAGTCTTTCACACAATACGCTCTTTTGGGCGCATCAATATTACATAGTTACATCCCGAGCTAATAAAAGCGAGGTAAAAAAGCGGATTTTCGGTCCACGCTAATGTATATGTATAGGCAATTCTCACAAACTTGGAATTTTTTTGTGAAAAAAATATATTTTTTTAGATCGTGAGCACATATCTAAAATTTTTAATATACGTTCCGTTAGCAACATTCTAAAGCATTGCACCATACGTTTTTAACGTTTTTTACGCGTTTTTTTTTTGGAAATCTAAAGCGTTAGTTCGATTTTTTAAATATTCAAAATATAACTTTTTTATGCCAAAGTCAATGATTGTACTGGGTTTGGTACAAATAGATAAATCGGTTACCGAGATACACATACAGTGAACCAAATAAAAACTGGGACGCGACATTTTAGTAAATTTTGACAATATTTCTTTAGTTTATTTAATGTTTATTATTTTTTTTTATGAAAATATAGCTGTTTAATAAACAAACACGATATAAATCCAAACTGCAAAAATTATGAAAAGTCTGCAAGGTTTACCCAAAATCCCTAATACTTGAGCAGCATCTTTAGAGAGAATTTTGGTATTCAGTTTTGTAGCCCATCAAATTATAGCAAAGCAAATTGCAAATTTTTCTTGGGCTTACCGTTGATTTTTGGCAATATTTTTTGTTGACGGTGCTCCGTATTTTTTTTCATATAAAAAAAAATTTCGAACATAAATTGCCAAACATCAACGGTTAGTCCTAGCACCTACAGCCCAAGCTCTTCCATTTGACACCTCACTTTCGAAAATCGAACGAACGGTACAGATTTGATGGCATGGGCAAAAAATGTCTTTTGCTTTTCTTATTTATATTTCGCTCTGTGACCTTTTAATGAACAAATAAAAAAATGGTGCACGAGGATCATAAGTCAATAGTATATTTTACAATACAACACACAGGTATTTGGCTAAATTATCCAGACGATGTGCTAATAAAAAATACTAGTAAACCCGTATGGCGTTAAAACGCCCAAAATTTTAATTCAAAAACCTAGAAACTATTCGAAATGTTAGTCAGAAGTATGTGCGGTCCTAGTGGCATATTTCACATAAATCAGTGCAGCCGTTTCTGAGTGAAGAGAGGTCTCGCATAATGTCGGTTTTTGATATCATACAATTTTAAATCCTCCTGTACTGATAAAAAAGTTCTACCTTTAATAAATCGCCTATCTACACGCCAAACAAGGACTTTTTTCGTCCTCTCATATTTAAAATTCGTAAGAACGATGCAAATCTAATGACCATTTCAAAAAATTCCTTCTCATTTAACCCTTTCGGTACATCTTTTTAGATTCCGGCTTTAAAAATCTAATATTTTATTAAATGATCCTTAATACATAATATAATAACATTCAATTAAATTTTTTTCCAAAATGCGATTCTAAAGTGTTTTTTGGAATGATGACATATGGCATCATTTGTACTAACTCGTGTAAAAAATATGCAAAGATTTTTTAATATGGTATTTTATTTTATTAAACTCAAATTAAATAACACCACAAAAATTTAATAAAATAAGATGGAACATACATAGATTTAATAATTCATTTAAAAAACTTACCAGTTGCAATTTCCCAGTACAAATATATCGTTATTTGCTGGTGCGGATTTCAGCTCCTTCAAACATTATTGATGCCATATGGCATCATACACATTTAAAAATATACCACGCGTTTATTAGCAATTTTTTAAATTAAATTACAAGTTCTAGCAACATTTGACACTATTTTGGAGACTATAGCATATTTATTTGTTTTTAATTTATTGGGTTATTTGGTAAAATATAGTATTTTAATGTAGACCTTTTTAAGCAGAAGAAAATCGATATTTTAGTAAAGTCTAAAAATTGAAATTTTTCATCTACCAAGGATAAAAATAACAATACCGTATTAAAATATAGTTTATAAAACTTCCCATGACAGCGTTGCATATAAAAATATAATTTCAGATAAACTCAATTAAATCTGTGAGTATTCAAAAACGCATGACGCCATATGGCATCATTATAGCGAAAGGGTTAATATACGTATATATATGTATACTTAGTTAGATCGGTATGCCTTTTCACAAGTTTGGAAAGCCTAATAAACGATAATTTAAAACTAAAGCTTTCATAAATCCCTTTCGACTGATAGTCATATTTTAATATTTTATTCAACTTGCTTATAGTTGACAAAATTCACCTATTCAAACAGCTGGAAATCCTTTATAAAAGTATTTGTGAACTAAAATCTTTTTAGGTCGCTTTCTTCTAACATTGTGATACATATTTACATTAACTGATGGATTAAGATGAATTTGATTTTTGTACATTCCTAAATAAAGGTCAGAAAGCCTTTTTAAATCCCTTTTCATTGATATCCATTTTTTTAAATTCATTTTAATTTCTATATATTCTGAATGTAACTTTTTAAACATGTGGCAATCCTCTTCAAATACTGTAAATGTTCAAACTAAGACATTAAATTCAACTTTCAAATAGGTGGCAACCCTCTTCAAAAAAAGACTAAAGCTAAGATCTTCCTAAATTTCCTTCGCCCGACATTGTGAT
Source organism: Rhagoletis zephyria (assembly GCF_001687245.7). NCBI lineage: Eukaryota > Metazoa > Arthropoda > Insecta > Diptera > Tephritidae > Rhagoletis > Rhagoletis zephyria. The sequence goes on from NW_016158420.1 coordinate 34,445, forward strand.
GATGATGAATTTGATGTTTTGAACATGTGGCAACCCTCTAAACAGGGTTCAGGAATAAAGCCTTGTCAAACCCATTTCGATTAGTACCAATATTTTAGTAATTTTTTAACTTATTAAAGAATGTTTTTAGCTTTTAAACGGGTGGCAACTCCCTTCAAACACCTCAAAAATACTTTTAGTGTTAAAAGATTTCTTAACACTCTTCTGTTTGACATATTTTAATATTTCATTTTATATAAGTTAACTGCATTCGCCTTTTCAAACAGATGCAACCCTCTTAAAATATTTACAAACATTTACCTTCTTAAAGTCTTTTCGTCTGGCTCCCATATGGGGGTACTTATTTCTATTACCTAGTTCCCTTAATTGAAATTGAATTTAATTTTTTAAGCAGGTGGCACCCCTCCTATAGTGAAGTTTAGAAAGAAATCGTATTAAAACCATTTCGATTGATATCCATTTTGTAATAATTGATTTAACTTTTTAAATATTTTGAACTTCATTTTTTAAAAGGTGGCAGCTCTTTTCGAAAAAGAAAGGCACTATTGCACAACTACAGTCCGAGCCCTTTAGTTTGACACCTCATTTTTGAAAATCGAAAAACGGTGCAGATCTGGTGGCATTTATTAATAAATAATTTGAGTCTATTTTGTTAACAGGTGGCAACTCTTTTCGAAAAAGTAAAACCTTATTGCACATCTACAGCCGGAATCCTTTATTTTGATACCTCATATTTGAAAATCGAACAAACGGTGCAGTGCTGATGACCTGGACAAAAAATCTCTTCGCGTATTATATATATAGATGCTCCAGAACACTATACAGTTGACCGATAACAGTTTTAGGTACGCACTAGCTACAGTATATTATAAAAGCCGCGAGTGTTAGAATTTAAAAAAAGGAGTCACGCCAATTTGACTTTTCATAACTTTTTTTCTATTGCAAGCACATACTTCTTACGGACTGCATTTGTTTCTCCTCTCCAAATGCCTCCAGTTAATTATAAACTCAAGCATGAGCAATCAACGCACCAAATTTTGCAACGTCAAAATAAAAAAATGATAGGAGAGTCACACTTTTTTGTGAAAATCTCAAAATTTTATTTCTGAATTATAAGCATATTTGGTTGAAAAATGTGTACGGTGCACAGTGTTCGATCTTCAAATTTGAGACGACAAAAATGGTTTTTTAATATTCCTTTTTTTTAAATCTGGCTACTCTATTATAAAGAAGAATGTCAATATATACCAGAAATACCATATATGCGACAAGTTTTTTGTTTATACACTTCTAGCGGTATTGCGAATGGTAGGGAAAATAAACAAACAAAAACACAATTAGTGCGAACGCAACTAGTGCAATTTTTAAAAGCCTATAATTATCAAAGTAATAAATATATTTTCAAAATTTTTTCGGTGGAGATAACTTAAGCTATTATCTGGTTAAACGTTTTATATTTTTGTGTTTTGAGTAAAGGTAACTGTTTACAGATGAAAAACTCAGGGCATGTTTTTACAAGTGATTCCTAATAAAAGTCAATTTTCAGCGGTCCTGATCTTTTGACTCCACCAACACCCACCACAACAAAGAACATATATATAACATACATATATTTATTTTTAAAAATAAGAAATAAAATTCTGCACATACTTGCACTTTTGTGAGAAAATTAAATTTTAGTATGAGCGCCTCTAAAATATCGCATAGAATTTTGTTTGATGTATGGTTATCTAACCTTAAAGAAGATAGATGTGATAAAATATGTAACTTTATTACTATGAATTTTAGCAGCGGATCAACAACAACTATCGATTTTGATAAACTTAAACATTTTTCTTGGCGTTTATGTTCAAAATTTGAAGGAAAATGGGCAAAAGCGTATAGAGTAAAACCTCGCTTTTTGCATGATAATGATAAATGGCTTTCAAGTACAATCGACTTTTCTTCATTTACAAATATTGCTGTGAAGGAAAGCCAGCCCAGAGGTCGACCTGCAATTAGCTTCGATGATTGCAGTCAAAGAAGTAAAGAAAGAAAAGCTAAGAAAATTACTGAAAACATTGACAGTAGTCAATTACTTTTAGCAGCAGAAATGCAAATGCGCTCTTCCGGGAAGAGAAGCTCAGCAGGAATAGTAAAAGAGCTTGCTTTCGCATCTCCAGAAAGAGGAAATACTATTAAAAAGTTAAGAACATCGAGCAATAAGATTGAAGCTCTTTCGCCTGATGAGGCGTTAGCTATGATTTTGGATTTAGATTTATCCGCAAACAAATATCGGTTGCTTAAGCAATATACCAAGCATATATGCCCTAATTTATTTCCCTCATATGAGCGTGTTTTTGCTGCAAAACAGTTGTGCTACCCTGAAAACATAACAGTGACGGAATCGTTCGCTGAAATAAATTTACAGTCGTTGATAGATCACACGATAATAAGGTTATGTGCTTCTATTAATGATGTTTTAAAAGCGAACCTAGACTCATGTAATGGCAATGAATTGCAAATTTTATTTAAATGGGGATGCGATGGTGCAAATCAGAGCCCTTATAAGCAAAATTGGTCAGACGAGCGTAATAGCGATGAAAACTTATTTAGCATATCCCTTGTTCCAATTCAAATGTATGTGAATAATTTTAAAGGAGAGAAGCTGATACTGTACCAAAATCCTGCTCCGAACTCTTCTCGACATTGCCGGCCTATTAAAATAATGTTTGCTAAAGAGACCACTGACTTAATAAAAATGGAGGTAAAATATATCAAGGAGCAAATAGCAGAACTCCGCCCAACAAAAGTGAACGTGCTTGTTGATGAGGTCCACCGACCTAGTATATATGTTCACCCAAAAGTAATTTTATGCATGATTGATGGAAAAGTATGCACAGCCCTTTCCAACTATAATTCGTCCCAAGTATGTTATTTGTGTGGGGCAAAACCAACAGAAATGAACAATACTTCAATTTTATCAAAAAAAAACATTGATCTTGAACTTTTAGAATTTGGCTTGTCACCGTTACATTCGTGGATACGGTTTATGGAATGTTTGTTGCATATAGCTTATAGATTGGAAATTAAATCATGGCAAGTTCGGGGATCAGAAAATAAATGCAATGTACAGCGGAGAAAAACTATTATTCAGGAGAAATTTAGATCGGAAATGGGGTTATTAGTAGATATGCCGAAGCAATCATGTGGAAATACAAATGACGGCAACACGGCCAGACGCTTTTTTAGAAATTCAGAAAAGTCAGCAGAAATAACCGGAATTAATTTGGAGCTTTTGCAACGATTTCATGTGATACTTGAATGCTTAGCGTCGGGATATTCCATTGATGCAGAGGCGTTTGATCTTTATGCGTCTGAAACTATGGAACTATATTTAAAGCTTTATTCATGGTATTATATGCCAGTTACGGTACATAAAGTGCTCTGTCATGGCAAGGTTGTAATTGATCATTGCATACTTCCTATCGGCCAATTATCTGAAGAAGCCCAAGAATCGAGAAATAAGGACAATAAACGCTACAGATTGCAGTTCACGCGAAAAAATTCTCGAACCCAAACAAACAACGACTTATTAAAAAGACTTCTAATTTCGTCTGATCCATACATTTCTATCTTAAGGAAATCTCCCAAGACCAAGCATGGAGCCATTACTCCAGATATATTAAAATTGCTTAAAAACCCATTATTAAATATTGAATTTGATGAGAGTTAAGTCAATTTGCAAAAATTCTGTCTAATAAAAAACTAATTTAATAGTGTATTTTGGTTTTTCATTCATTTCCAATGTGTGGTTCCTATGGGAAGTGGGCGTGGCGGTGGGCGGATTTATACAATTTTTTGCCTGAACGAAAATGATATGTGCAAAAATTCATAATTTTATATCCATTAGTTTTCAAGTTATGATTTTTGTCGTCCTAATTTCGAATTTCGTACACTGTGCGGTGGTCCTTTTTTGCATTTACATAATCTGTGCAACATATGTAACCTGATGTTTGTTAATAAACAATCGAAAATTGTGTGTCCGAATAAAAACTGTCGAGTCATGCGAAAGATCGAACTAATTGAGACTTGCCCATATATATACATATATCAGACTGTCCTAAGAATATATGAAAACAATTTTTTTTTGCAAATTTTGATATGAATACCGTCTATATTTGTGATTTTTAGCTTAAATAGCATATATATGAAGTTTTATGGCCGTAGTATGACGATAACCCCTGCCGACTTTTAGTTGAAGGTTTAGCAGGGACCGAAAATAATCGTTATCATGAAGGATTTTTATTTAAAAAACATTGCATAATTGCATTGCATCCACCACTAAAAATAAACAGCAAGGCTATACCACAAAAAGATAGTGTCAAGTGCCTTGGGATGACACTGGATAGAAGACTTGCCTGGAAAAAGCATATAGAAACCAAATTGCTCAAGCGAAACTAAAGCAAGCAAGCCTTAAATGGGTTATAGGACACAAATCTAAATTAAGCCTACAAAACAAATGGCGATTTTTAATATGATGATTAAACCATGTTGGGCATATGGAATTGGGATTTGGGGCACAGCGTGCAGTTCCATTTTGAACAGACTTCAAAGACTGCAGTCGAAAATTATTCGCGCCATATGCGGAGCACCGTGGTACATAAAAAATATTAATATCCACAAAGATCTTAATGTAAATACGGAGCATGAGGACATAAGAGGGCTAAGCACCAGTTAATGAACGGATAATGAACCACCCAAATCGGCTAGCGAGAGATCTTCTTGGCCCGAGATATGCAAGAAAACTAAAAAGAAAGGATTTCTCCGATATTACTAAATTATGAGCAATATAATATATGTGGATGTTCGCAATATATCAATGTCGGCTCTGGAACTCGTCCTTTCAGACCGACCACCCAACACCAGTGTCAGTGCTGCTCGAAAACTTGTCCTTTCTGACCGAACAGACCCTACTGGGTTGTAATTACTTAAATATAGAGAAGCGAAAGCGCGGCGTGGAAACTAGTCCTTTCCTCCCGCACAGGCAGTGCGGTTCTGAAACTCGTCCTTTTAGACCGCCTGCCCAGCACGATATCCAGGAATCCTGCTGCTCGGAATTTTGTTCATTCCGACAGCCGCAACAACCGCAAGAGCTGCAACAACTGCAATAAATATATATTTAAAAACATACAAAAATTTCTAAGCATTGCCGCAAAAATTTTAAATTTAATGGTAGTTTGTAAGATTTGAAAACTTTTTGTTAGTTTCGAAAGATAAATTCAATAAATAAATACATATTATAACAAAAAAAAAAAATTTTTGTAATTTTTCGATTTATATAAGGTGTAATCCCGTATTCCTCGGACTAAAACTAGTACAACTGTCAAAAAATAAAAATTCGCTCGGAGCGAGAGAGTAAGATTGAAAAGTACGGGATCGCTTTCTAGTAAAAAATGGTAACTTCTCTCAACTTCAACATAACCTCAAAATTTTCAAATTCATTAGAATCCACTTAAACAAGTAATTCAATACTTTTCAACATGAATTATCAGAGTGCACTTTTATTTTGTTTTCAATTTGGTTGCCGAACAAACTACACCTGATCGTTTGACACATTTACCAGAATTTATCCGCAAATAATCTTCGGACTAAAACAGGTAACTTCTGACAGAGAGGACCTTATTTACTCTCTTTTTTATTACAACGCTTTTATCAACATGCAACGTTGTGTGTCCAGAAACTTTCAATGTTGTGTGTAAAGACAGCTGTAAAAGATTTGCTTTGCAAAGTTCCTATAAAATCTAGACATCAACCTCGTTTCGAGAGGTAGATGTCGCCCTATGTACTACGTACGCTACGGCGGAAATGGAGGACACGCCATTTCTTTAAATGAAATTAATTGGTGCTCGTATGTCTGCACATAAATATGTATATGTATGTGTGTGCACCAATCTATTAATATCGTTGAATTATTTTAATATCTATTGCAAAATTTTATACAGACAAGACTACAAAGTAGGAAATAAATAATATAAAAAAACGTTTTAATATACAGTAGAAAATAATTATATAAAAAGTCATCATAAACAACTTATAAGATTGAAAATGAAAAGCGTGGGCCGAATGCATGTGTATACATAAGTAATACTCCCATATTGGCAGTAAGAGCTAGTACCGTCCGAAAACATTACAGTATAGATATATCAATAAAACCGTACAAAAGAAAAAGAACACATACGTTTATAAATAAACATATACACAACACATACTCAAAAACGGCACTCACATACAATACATTTCAGGGATTTGGCGAATATTTGTATTCGCAATCGTTATGCTAATCATTCGCATCATTTTACACATTCGCATCAAATGGGTCCCGATATATATCCCTACAGCAGGCTACAAACGAACAACAAATTGAAACGACGGTTGAGATTTCAACGTGTGTGGCCTGGTTCACGAACCAATCGAAGGTTGATAAAAATGCTCGTGTCTTTCGAATTAATTTCAAATAATAATGAAAGATCTTGCATATTCCGATTTTGTTTTGCTTTGCTGTTCGTTTTCGTCTCAATTAAACATTACGCGTGCATATTTCAGACATCGTTTTTAATTATGATTTTATGAATTTGCGGGGGTTGCGGTTTTATCGGGAGTTTCGGGAAAGGATTTGGGTCCCGTCCCGCCCGCCATAGTTTTACAGATCTTCCCGATACCGCCCATCTCGGCCAATTTAAAATCAGTACCGACAGTCCCGCGGGTCCCGCTATCCCGCGCCCATCTCTACTTCAGGCGCTAAACGGTTAAGCAGTATATCAAGCAACATTGATGGGCCTTTAACAAGTATGTACTGCTAAAAGTCGTATAAGCATGGAGACATTAAAAAATGTGAAGTAAGAGCTAAATTGAAGGCCTATCTTAAAGAAAAACGAGCTCATTTCGGTGAAAATCCTCTGGATTGGTGGAAAACTAAACAAAAATACGAAAAATTGACAGATCTGGGCCGCAAATATTTGAGCGCTATATTTTAGTGCAGCCCGCCTTATATACGAGCCTCTAAGAAATCGCCTCATGGGAGAAAAGGCAGCAAATTTACTTTTTTTGAAATATAATTTGGCCATTTTGAACTTTGACAAGAAGAATAAAAACAGTATAGGTTAAGCACTCGTTCAATGTTCTTATAATTTACAAAATTTTTAAGCAATAAAAACGATGCCCTAACATTCGCATTCGAATTCGCGAATGTGAAAAATATGGCATTTGAAACATCTCTAATACATACACAAAACCGTACTAGACTGTCTCGCTTTAATTTTGAAATGCTTACACATTGGCCGTCTGGGGTAGCGCCTGCTTGTCTCGCATGGGGAGCAGGGGCACCCCGCAGGGAGGGGTTCTCTCACCCCTTCTCTGGGTCGTCGTGGTGAATGAGCTACTAGTGGAGCTGGAGAGACACGACTGTCGGGTAATTGCCTAAGCAGACGATGTGGCGCTCCTAAGTAGGTAAAGGTAAATACCTGAACACTCTGTATGAACTGACCCAACGGTACATTGACATGGTTACTAACTGGGCGGCCAAAAGTGGTCTTGCCGTAAACCCCAGTAAGACAGAGCTGGTCTTATTCACAAAAAAATATAAAATCCCCGCCGCTGCTCTTCGCTCGGTAGGAGGTCTGCGCTTACAGCTGTCTGACAGGGTCAAGTACTTGGGCTTGATCCTGGACAGGAAGTTGTCGTGGGTACCAAACATCGAGGAAAGGGCAAGAAAGGCATCAGTGGCCTTATATTGCAGTAGGGGAGCTATTGGTAAAAGATGGGGCATCTCCCATAAAGTTGTCTATTGGCTATACGAGACCGTAGTCAAGCCAATTATGTTCTATGGGGCCCTAGTCTGGTGGAACTCACTGGAAAAGGCTACACTAGCTAGGCAGCTGGAGCGCGTACAACGGGCTGCTTTAATTGGTATTAGTGGGGCACTGCGAACCGCCCCCACATTAGCACTGAACGCAATGCTAAACGTAGCGCCTGTCGACGTTGCAGGCAGAGTTGTCNAACGCAATGCTAAACGTAGCGCCTGTCGACGTTGCAGGCAGAGCTGTCACGGCGCGAACGGCTATTAGACTCAGGGAAACCGATTGGTTGACCAATTTAGGGACCGGACACTCTGGAGTTCTAGGAGGTTTCGACTTCATCCCCGATCGTACAGATAACTGCACCACCGTTACGGCTCCTAGGAGCTTCTTTTTTGTCCATTTTCCCTCAAGGGATGAGTGGGCCGGGCGGGACTTCTGGAGGAGGGGTGCGGTGAACTTCTTTACGGATGGATCCAAACTGGATGGCAGGGTTGGTGGAGGGGTCTTCTGTCGAGAGCTTTCCATCAGCACTAAGGGCACTCCTCACACTCACAAAGCCACAGCTATCACTTCTGGTGGGGGTTTTAACGGGTCACTGTGCTATCGGTATCCACGCAGTTAGGCTGAACATTCTGCCGGACCCTTTGTGTCGCTGTTGCCTGGAAGATGACGAGGTAGAATCAGCTCAACACTACCTTCTTAGGTGCCCAGCGTTTGCGAGGCTAAGGTTGAAGTACTTTGGCTCTGACTTTCTAAACAGCCCCGAGGAGCTCTGGGGCATTGAGATCAGCCGTATTAGTAAATACACAATCGGCTCGAAGCGTTTTAACGATAAAGTTTAGGGGCCCTTTCCAAATTGTGGTATCACAAAGACAATCTTACATTGTCTACGTGAGCTCCGGTTACACGGGGCTGGCACCTTACCTAACCTAACCTAACCTACACATTGGGAAGTTAGGTTACTGCCAATATAGAAGTATTACATATATGGGCGCATGTAATAGACTTGAATTGATATTAAAAGTAATATATGTATGTTCATACATATATATGTGGGTATATGAATAACGATCGCTTAAAATCGATCTCAAATTTTGTACAACGCTTTTATCAACTTGCAATGTTGTGTGTCCTGACAGCTATAAAAGCTTTGCTTTGCAATTAATAATTTAAAGTAGTATAAAGTCTAGACATCAACCTCGTTGGTTCGAGAGGTAGATGTCGCACTATGCACTACGTACGCTTCAGCGGAAATGGACAACACGCTATTTCTTTAAATGAAATTAATTGGTGCTCGTATGTATGTACATACATATGTATATGGATGTGTGTGCAGCAATCTATTAAAATCGTTGATTTAATTTAATATCTATTGCAAAATTTTATACAGACAAGACTAAAAATAGAAAATAAATAATATAAAAAAACTTTTTAATATACAACGCTTTTATAAATGGTCTAAGAAGTAGAAAATAATAATTCTCAGTCCCATAGTATTTGTTTTGGTAACTTTTGATTTTGAAATTTTAGCAAAAGTCAGTATAAACAATGAAAATCAGCTTCTCATAAAAATACAATCGCCGTTCGTAGTCGGCTTAACTGTATGTCCCTCCGCTTTGTGTGACAACATCAAGGCGCACGCCACAAATTGGAGGAGAAGCTCAGCCAAATACTAACATATGTGTAAGCGCCAATCTATTATTATATTATTATTATTATTCATTATAAACAATTTATGAGAATGAAAATGAAAAGCGTGGGGCGCATGTNAACAATGAAAATCAGCTTCTCATAAAAATACAATCGCCGTTCGTAGTCGGCTTAACTGTATGTCCCTCCGCTTTGTGTGACAACATCAAGGCGCACGCCACAAATTGGAGGAGAAGCTCAGCCAAATACTAACATATGTGTAAGCGCCAATCTATTATTATATTATTATTATTATTCATTATAAACAATTTATGAGAATGAAAATGAAAAGCGTGGGGCGCATGTAATACACCAGAATTGATATGAAGGGTAATATATGTATGTATGTGGATATATGTATAACGACCGCTTAAAATCGATCTCAAATTTGTACTTTCTCTGTAGAAATTTTAGGTCTATGTTATGTAGTTTGACCATTGTCAATTAAATCTAATGCTTTGTATTGCATGCGCCCCACGCTTTTTATTTTCAATCTCATAAGTTGTTTATAATGACTTTTGCTAAAAGTTCAAAATCAAAAGTTATCAAAACAAATTCTATGGGACTGAGAATTATTATTTTCTACTTTTTAGTCAATTTATAAAAGCGTTGTATATTAAAAAGTTTTTTTTGTACAACGCTTTTATCAACTTGCTATGTTGTGTGTCCAGAAACTTTCAATGTTGGGTGTCGAGACAGCTATAAAAACTTTGCTTTGCAAAGTTCCTATAAAGTCTAGATATCAACCTCGTTGGTTCGAGAGGTAGATGTCGCCTATGCACTACGAACGCTACGGCGGAAATGGAGGACACGCCATTTATTTAAATGAAATTAATTGGTGCTCGTATGTATGTACATACATATGTATATGCATGTGTGTGCACCAATCTTAATATCGCTGAGTTATTTTAATATCTATTGCAAAATTTTATACAGACAAGACTAAAAAGTAGAAAATAAATAATATAAAAAAAAAACTTTTTAATATACAACGCTTTTATAAATGGACTGGATGGAAAATAATATTTCTCAGTCCCATAGAATTTGTTTTAATAAGTTTTGATTTCGAAATTTTAGCAAAAGTCATTATAAACAATTTATGAGATTGAAAATGAAAAGGGTGGGGCGCATGCATATATGTGATACTCCTACATTGGCAATACCGCCCGAAAACATTACAGTACAGATATATCAATAAAGCCGTACAAAAGAAAAGGGATACATACCCTGCAGTGAAACTCCAAACTAGTCAGGAAAAATAGTAGTTTACAACTAGAATTTCCTGACTGAAACCGAACTAGTTCGAAAATGACCAGACTTGTACCAAGTACAAAACGATCTATTCATGCCCGGTTTTATTTGACTTCGACAGTTTAATACAATAAAGTACACAAAATATTATAACTTTTATTTGGATATATTGAGGCGAGTACATATTCAATTATACCAGACCTGTTAAATAATGATTAATAATCGTAATGATTATTAATTAAAGCATCTTTTTTTGGATAACCGTTTGATGCTTAAATACCAATATTAGCACCTTTTTAATGATTAATAATCAATTAAAAGTTGTTAATTAATCCATTAATATTAATTACTTGATTATTTTATTATTTTTGATCATTATCAATTACTTTTTTTTGTTTAATTATACGATTAATATGATTATTTGATTAATTTCAATTATCAATCAACAAGCCAAACCATAGACAAAAATTAAGAATATTAAACAACTGTATGAATTATTTATTTATTTTATTCTTATCCAAATCTCAAATTATATATATATATATAAAATTTTAAAAAGAAGTAAAAATTAATAGTTTTATTTAAATTTAAGTTCACTCGAAAATGAACCAAAGTATTTATTTTATTTTTAACTATTTTGTTGCATATTTAATATTATTAAACAATATAAAAAAATGTAGTATCTATTGTACCGAAAGCTTTTACTTTTAGTAACATTTAATGAAAAATGCGTTTAAATTTATGTTCGAAAGTTTAAAATATTTATGTATTTATTTTTTCCTTTTAATTAATACTAAAAAAATTGTACACTAATATTGGCAAATCTAAGGCTGCTAAATAAAAATGTGTAATATATTAAAGTGTACTTATTCAAAATTTTCTTATTGTATATACATGGATTCATTTTATTTCTTGACTCCCATAATTGGACTGGTATTTTTCTGTCTATTTTGAACAAGTATGAGACTGGTATATTTCTGACCAAAATCTGACAAAATACCAGTAAAAATACCAATATCGTAAAAAAATATAGTTGGCTGACTATAGTTGTGCATGCGGTTCATACTAGTTGTGAGTTTATAAATAAACATATACACAACATATACACAATAACGGCACTCACGTACACAATACATACCAGGGATGTTGCGAATATTTGCACTCCCATTCTTTATGTGAATGATTCGCATCATCTTACACATTCGCATTCGACATTCGCATTCGCATCAAATGATACAAATGTTTTGCGAATGCGAATGTGTACATGGGCAGAGTGTCCACTCTAATGTTGGTGAAATGGCTCTAAGTCTGTTTAACCAGGGTGCGGGCAATAACCGGCTTTTAGCTTCAGGCGCTAAACGGTTAAGTAGTATATCAAGCAACATTGATGGACCTTTAACATGTACTGCTAAAAGTCGTATAAGCAACTTAGAAATAATTTTAGATTCGATGTAATGTGGAACGATTTTCCGTCATCCCTTGTCAAATTTGGTCTGGAGACAAACCGGTTTCGGCGTTGTGTCATCTTCAGTGTAATTTTTCGACGGAAAATCGTTCCACATTACATCACACTCCTACCCTGTTGGAAACACCAACAACGAAAATGAGAATTTTAGATTCCTCCAGCGGAAACAAAGGCTCAGATGTAAAATCTGGAGATATTAAAAAATGTGAAATAAAAGCTCAATCGAAGGCCTATCTTAAAGAAACACGGGCTCATTTCGGTGAAAATTCTCTCGATTGGTGGAAAACTAAACAAAAATACGACAAATTGACATATCTAGGCCGCAAATATTTGAGCGCTCCACCCGCCGTTCCAAGTGAGCAATTTTTTAGTGCAGCCGGCCTTATATACGAGCTTCTAAGAAATCGCCTCATGGGAGAAAAGGCAGCAAAATCACTTTTTATGAAATATAATATGCCCATTTTGAACCTTGACTACAAGATTAAAACACTGTATAGGTTAAGCACTCGTTCAATGTTCTAATCATTTACAAAATTTTTAAGTACTTAAAACGATGACTTAACATTCGCATTCGCATTCCGAAAATTCGCATTCCCGTTCGCGAATGTGAAAAACATGGCATTCGAAACATCCCTAATACATACACAAAAACCGTACTAGACTGTCTCGCTTTGATTTCGGAATGCTTACACATTTGGAAGTTAGCTTACTGCCAATATAGAAGTGTTACATATGAGTAGTCCACTTGCAAAGTGCGCTATGTAAAATTTTTTCGATTTTTAGTTTTTGGTGGGTAACGTAATAGTATTTAAAGTAGTTTCATGTCCACTTACAACCCAGTGCAAAATCTTTGTATATTCTGAAAAAACGCATCAAATGTTAACTTCTCTTGCAAAAGTCGCTATCATACTTAATTATAAACTTTCAAAAGTATCTGATAAACTTAGAAAACTGCTTTAGGTCGTGTAGATTGGTAATGTTATTTTATGTTATGTTACGCTATGTTATAATGTTCTTAGGCTGTTATTTATCAACATTTTCAGGTAATAAAGAAAAAGATTCAATTTAGATTTTGCTTGTTGACGTAGTCGTTTTTTATATTTATAGCATATTATCATAAAATCACATAACGCTGTTTGCAAGTGGACTACTCATATATGGGCGCATGTAATAGGATTGAATTGATATGAAAAGTAATCACCCCTATTGTGCAACTCTTTCGTATTCGGATTTTGCTACGAATCGTATAAATAGTATGCTGCAATCCGAATCGTATGTTCGAACTTTCGAAATTCGTAACAATGGCATGCCTAAAAACAAACGAGTAAGATATTGACAGCCTTTTTGCGTAATTTTGTACGAAAACTATTCTGTGTCGGGAGCGAGATATAAGATGTAAATCGATGTGTGTTTGCAAGAAATATTAGTGGTTGTTAGTCACCCTGTGACATTCCCACGTTCTAATTCATATATATACATACGTCAAAATTCAGAAGGATAGAATACAAATCGGCAAAAACTAAAGTAGCGGTATCCCTGATGGCGCCACCATTGTTTTTCATCGTGCTGTAAATTTCCTCATCACTACCGAATATTCTGGAAAATCATCTTACCATCATTGGCGAAGAAAATATCGACGAGAGCAGACGTGCCAGACCAAATACAGTGTTGAAACGCGCGCAATTAAGCGTGCCAAGTAGAAGTTCAAATATTTAAACATTTTATATTGCAATTTATTTTAAATAAACACCAACTACAATCGTCAATCTACGCCAATCGTCTTATCATTTCTACAGTTTTCAACACTTGCTGGTACGTCTGCGAGGAACAAAATCGAGTCAACACTTGCTGGTACGTCTGCGAGGAACAAATTCGAGTTGCAACATTTGTGGTACGTTTTTGAGGAACAGGATTGAATTTTACAACTCGCGACTTTAAATGCCTTGCGGGCATCAGTTGAAGAGTTGCGGAACAGTACGCAGGAAAGCCAGAGGGACATCGTGAGACTACGAGGAGAAATGCAACCACAAAGTGAAGAAAATGTAACTGTACATCCAGCACCAANATCGAGTCAACACTTGCTGGTACGTCTGCGAGGAACAAATTCGAGTTGCAACATTTGTGGTACGTTTTTGAGGAACAGGATTGAATTTTACAACTCGCGACTTTAAATGCCTTGCGGGCATCAGTTGAAGAGTTGCGGAACAGTACGCAGGAAAGCCAGAGGGACATCGTGAGACTACGAGGAGAAATGCAACCACAAAGTGAAGAAAATGTAACTGTACATCCAGCACCAAGCGAGGTAAGACAAACAGTTGTGCCAGCCACAGATTTGGCGGTAAAATTTTACGACTTGCCAACGTTTTACGGCAATGCCGAAGAGTGGCCTCTGTTCGTAGCCAACTTTAATGAAACTACGCAGGCATTTAGCTACAATAATCGACAAAATTTAATGCGCTTACAAAAGTGCTTGGTGGGGCCAGAAAAAGAAGCAGTGGTATCAATGTTAATTTACCCTGACGACGTGCCAAATGTGTTGAACGAGTTGGAGTTTAGGTTCGGTAGGCCCGACATTTTAGTAAAATGGCAGCTTAGTAAATTACAACAACTCCCGACTATAGCCGAGCACAAGCCTGAGCAGATAGTGCCATTTTCTACCAAGGTGCGTAATGTGGTAGCGTTTTTGAAATCTGCGAAGTGTGACCAGCACTTATCGAACGTTTGCTTACTAGAGCAAATGATTTGCAAATTGCCTCCGAACAAGCAGTTCGACTGGGCCAAGCATGCCGCTACGCTGAATAAGTACCCCACAATTGAAGATTTTTCTGCATGGCTTAGTGACTTGGCTAGAGTTGTTTGTTTGATGCCGGCTGCCAACACAAATATTTACAAGCATAATGTGTCGTCAGCTAATCCTCGACGTTTGATGCACATACAAGATGAAAGGCCAGCAGAGCCCATGAAGTGTTTCCATTGGGCGGCAACCATTCAATCGCAAGATGTGAAGCCTTTAGAACGGTAGGTGTAGCAGAAAGATGGGAAGTGGTAAAAAGGTGTCAACTGTGTTTTGCTTGTCTTCGCAAAGGACATAGTTCCTCGAAATGCCGGTCTAAGAAGCCTTGTAATATAAATGGCTGTGCAAGGTACTACAACCAATTGTTACACAGTGATGAACAACAATCCGTACCGCAACAAGCAACCCAACGACAGATTAGCAAGCAGCCGCTGCTGAATTGCCGTCTTGTGCAGCAGACGTCCAAGCAGCTATTTAAAATTCTTCCGGTTAACCTTTATGGGCCGAATGGTAAATACAAAGTTTTGGCAATGTTCGATGAAGGATCAGCGATCACAATAATAGAAGACGAGACTGCTAAGAGCATTGGGCTTAAGGGTCACCGTCAACCCCTTACACTCCAGTGGTACAACGACAGGGTCGTGACCGAGGAATCATTCAAGGTAACCTTTGAAATTGGTAGCTGTTGCGATAATGCTAGATTTTCATTGAAAAACGTACATACGGTAAAAAATCTGAATTTACCTAAGCAGTCTTTTGCTAAAGAAGATTTCTACCATTTAAGGGACCTGCCATTGCAAGACTACAGCATGGCGAAACCAGTTTTGTTGATCGGTTTAAATGAAGCACATTTAGGTATCAGCTCGAGTACCGTTCTGGCTGACCATGAAAGTCCGGTGGCTATCAAAACGTCATTGGGTTGGGTGGCGTATGGCCCGACCAAGTTTGTGTCAACGACAGGCTTGCGAATTTTGCACGTGCGAGAATGCCAACAGCTACACCAACTGTCCTGTAAGTCCAGTTACAGAGAAGCTCGAGTCCGACGCAGAGAAACAAGTAAACGCTATATTGAAGTCAACAATGCGGCAATTAGGTAATCGCTACGAGGTCGGGCTTCTGTGGAAAACCTTTCCACCTCAGCTTCCACGCAGCCGAGAGATGGCGGTAAAGCGTTTGTTATCGGTTGAAAGGAGGATGAGCAGTGATGAAGAGTTTGCACTCCGGTATAAACGCGAAATAGCCAAGTATGTGGAAAAAGAGTACGCCAGAAAGGTAACCGATGAAGAACTCAATGCGTCACATCCTCAAATCTGGTATCTGCCGCACTTCGCTGTTCTCAACCCGAACAAACCTAGCAAGCTTCGCTTAGTTTTCGACGCCGCAGCCTCAGTCAATTGAGTGTCACTGAATTCAGCTTTGCTGAAGGGCCCCGAGCAAGCACAACCGCTACTACGCATATTGTTACAGTTTAGACAAGGGAAGATCGGAGTTGCGGCAGATATCAGAGAGATGTTCTCACAAATAAAGGTACGACCGATAGATCAACACGCACAACGTTATTTATAGTGGAACGGGGCCCCCAACGAACCTATACAAGAGTTTTTGATGACAACGATGATTTTCGGTGCAGTTTGCTCACCGTGTATCGCCGAGCGCGTGAAGAATAAAAACGCCGAAAGATTTGAAACAGAATTCCCGAAAGCTGCATCTACCATAATAAATAATCACTACGTGGATGACCTGGTTGCCAGTTTTGATGTTGCACACGAAGCCATTACAGTCTGCCAATAGATTGTAAACATCAATGCGGAAGCAGGTTTCGAATTACGTGATTTCATATCCAACTGCAGTAACGTAGAGAGAGCGGTGAATAAAACACCACCAACAACGCGTGAAATAATTAACATGGAACGCAGTGAAACCGCCGAAAAGGTCCTCGGCATGTACTGGAACACCAAAGAAAACGTACTCGAGTTCCATACGAAGTTTCATCGCGTACCGCAATCAGTACTTTCTAGTGAGCGAGCTTCGACGAAGCGGGAGTTACTCAGCATCGTAATGGCAGTTTTCGACCCATTTGGTCTATTGGCGAATTTCTTAATCTCTTCGTAGATTATGGTGCGAGAAACCTGGAGGCAAGGCATCAACTGGGACGAAGCTCTTTCTGCAGATCTGACAGCGCAATGGATACCCTGGTGGAAAGAGTTTCTGCGCATCAGAAATTTTCAGATTCCACGGTGCTACTCGGCCAATATATCATGTAGCAGCAACATAGAACTGCACATCTTTGTCGACGCTAGCCAAGTAGCATTTGCAGCAGTTGGTTACTTCCGCGTGGTGCACAACGGCGTAGTGGACGTGACTTTCGTAATGGCTAAAACTCGCACTGCCCCTAATCGCTTAATGTCTATTCCTAGACTTGAGTTGCAAGCAGCAGTACTGGGCACCAAATTAAGTAAGATGCTTGTTAGCTACCACGACTTCAATATCAGCCGAATTCTGTTTTGGAGCGACTCGCAGACTGTATTGCAATGGATTTATTCCTCCGAGAGAAAATACAAGGCCTTCGTAGGTCATCGCATTGCTGAAATCATAAGCGTAACTGTTCCTGAGCAGTGGCGTTGGGTTCCCACTAATAGCAGCCCAGCAGACGCAGCTACACGGCCGTCAAATCCACCTAGGTTCAATACAGATGACCGCTGGATCAACGGCCCTGAATTCCTTAAGTACAATGAGCTACATTGGCCAGCCAATATTGTCGAGCGTTCCGCAGTAATGCTTGAAGAAGTTCAACCCAGTCGTCTCCTTTATTGTCAGGCAATTACAAATTTCATTGATTTTACTAAATTTCGTTCATACTTGAAGATAAAACGGATAGTTGCATGGGTGTTACGAGCCAAATTGTTGTTTAATAGAAAGTCAGTCAATATGCGTCTGTCGAATGTACTTACCGCTGCGGAAATTGAAGAAGCAGAGATAACGATCTGTAAAACGGTGCAGCAAGAGTGTTTCGCAAGCAATATTTCAGACCTCTCTTCGACGCGTCAGCTTTCCAGACAGAATGCAGTGTACAGTCTCACACCCTATCTCGACGAAAAGGATCTTTTGAGGTTAAATGGTCGCATCGATATGGCAACGTATTTACCTTTCGAGACGCGTCATCCTATTTTATTGGCGGCAAAGCACATCGTCGCGGAACTAATCGTAAAGCACCATCACGAGAAAGGTCATCACCAGAACCTCGCAGTTATAATCAATACAGTACGACAAAAATTCTGGATTCCGCATATTAAAGCACTCTACAAGAGAGTGCAGCGAAATTGTCTTGAATGCAGATTGAGCAAAGCAAAGCCAGTCGCGCCTATGATGGGGCAGCTGCCAGCTGACCGCGTTACACCCTATGTACGACCATTTTCTTACACAGGCGTAGACCTGTTTGGACCTTTTAATGTCGCAATCGGACGGAGACGAGAGAAGAGGTGGGGTGTTATCTTCACTTGTTTAACTGTAAGAGCAGCGCATATCGAACTAGCCGAGGATTTGTTTACAGACGCATTTATTTTATGCCTAAGAAATTTCATAAATCGACGTGGGACCCTAGTAAGGATTAGAAGCGACAATGGGACTAATTTCATCGGCGCCCTAAAGGAGTTAAAAAACGCCGAGCAACTATTTGATACAGACCGCATTCAAGAAGAAGCCGCGAAGTATAATATTGAATGGAACGGTTGCTGGAAGCGTCTAATACGAATTGTTAAATCTCTACTGAACCGCACTCTACGTGAAACAGCGCCTAAAGTAGCAACCTTGCAAAGTGTGTTGATAGAGGCTGAAAATATTATTAACTCGCGGCCGCTGACAGACTTACCGGTATCTCACGAAGAAGACGAGCCTATCACGCCGAACCATTTCTTGCTGGGATGTGTGAATTCAACACAAACTCCACACCCAGTCGACGAAAAGCTTTGCCTGCGAAAGCAATGGAGGATAGCGCAGAACCTCAAAGACCGCTTGTGGAAACGGTGGACGACAGAGTACCTGCCCCAACTTATATGGCGTACTAAGTGGAAGGAGAAAGCTATTCCCCTTCGAGTAAACGACCTAGTCTTGGTTTGTGAACCCACTCTACCACGCAGTCAATGGCGGAGAGGTCGTATCACCGAGGTATTCCCGACGAAAGATGGTCAAGTGCGCATGGCAGACGTTAAGACAAGCGGAGGAGTACTGCGTCGTACAGCCACACGTCTAGCCCGACTCATGTTAAACGGTGAATCTCAGGGAGATTCACGGGGGGTGGGGTGTTAGTCACCCTGTGACATTCCTACATTCTAATTCATATACATACATACGTCAAAATTCAGAATGATAGAATACAAATCGGCAAAAACCAAAGTAGCGGTATCCCTGATGGCGCCACCATTGTTTTTCATCGTGCTGTAAATTTCCTCATCACTACCGAATGTTCTGGAAAATCATCTTACCATCATTGGCGAAGAAAATATCGACGACAGCAGACGTGCCAGACCAAATACAGTGTTGAAACGCGCGCAATTAAGCGTGCCAAGTAGAAGTTCAAATATTTAAACATTTTATATTGCAATTTATTTTAAATAAACACCTACTACAATCGTCAATCTACGCCAATCGTCTTATCATTTCTACAGTGGTGTTATTTTAAACATATAAATTTGCCTTTCGAATATACGTATGTTTTTATCCACTGATTTATATAAACGAACAAAAAGGAATGTCTGTGAAAATCGTGGGGCGCATGCTCATCGATCAGTGATTTTCGGTTACTGTGTCCAAACGCATAACCCGAATCTAAAAACTTAACCTACACGTGTTACCAAAGGATTCAACTTTTCTTTAAAAGGAACCTTTCGAATTTCCGAGCATTAGTTTATTAATAAATTTGGTTCGCACTATGCACCTTTTTGTAAATTTCGATGTGGGTTCTGCGCAAAACTACTGTGGATGGCGTAGCCGGAGTTGTATGGACAATAAATGTTGTATGCCTTTGACATGCGGATGCCCCTCTTCTCCGGCAACACAAAGGAGAATTCTACTTAATAAGGGTTATAATCTCTAAGCGCGGCCGAAGGGAGAAGCAAGCAAAACAGGTGGGTGGGCCTAACAAAGTGCATGTTTTCAATGGCTTGGAAGAAGCTGTTATTGCATTAACTGGATTGAGAACCAGTTCTTCAGGTATGGGAGGAGTTCTGGTTTGTGGTTCAACAATTCAACCAGAAGCTGACATAGATGCGCCCATGGTTACTATGCCCGACAGCTTCGCATATCTTTGTGAAATCATTTAAATAGCGCGCTATCGTTTCCTTCAAAATATGTAAAAAAAAAACAATTTTACTATAAATAAGCACTTGATGAGTGTTTTTTTTTAAATTCCTTTCCACTTTGACTTCTTTCATTCAGCTGTCTTCGAAAAACAATGCTGCACATGTTTCAGCAACGGTTGCAGCATGTGGATTTTTCGTTTTTCGTAACGTAGCTTCGAATTACGAATTACGAAAATTCGGGTTCTAGAATAAGGGTGAATATGTATATGTACATACATATGTATGTTGGTATATGAATAACGATCGCTTAAAATCGATCTCAAATTTTGTACAACGCTTTTATCAACTTGCAATGTTGTGTGTCCAGACAGCTATAAAAGCTTTGCTTTGCAAAGTTCCTATAAAGTCTAGACATCAACCTCCTTGGTTGGTGCTCGTATGTATGTACATACATATGTATGTATATGCATGTGTGTGCACCAATCTATTAATATCGTTGAATTATTTTAATATCTATTGCACAATTTTTTCCAGACAAGACTAAAAAGTAGAAAATAAATAATATAAAAAACTTTTTAATGTAATACGTTTTTATAAATGGACGAAAAAGTAGAAAATAATAATTCTCAGTCCCATAGAATTTGTCTTGATAACTTTTGATTTTGAAATTTTAGCAAAAGTCATTATAAACAATTTATGAGACTAAAAATGAAAAGCGTGGGGCGCATGTAATAGACCAGAATCGATATGAAGGGTAATATATGTATGTGTGTGGATATATGAATAACGACCGCTTAAAATCGATCTCGAATTTTTACTTTCTTTATAGAAATTTTAGGTCTATGTTATGTAGTTTGACTATTGTCAATTAAATCTATTGTTTTGTATTGCATGCGCCCCACGCTTATCCTTTTAAATCTCCAAAATTGTTTATAATGACTTTTGCTAAAATTTCAAAATCAAAAGTTTATCGAAAAAATTCTATGAGACTGAGAATTATTATTTTCTAATTTTTAGTCCATTTATAAAAGCGTATTAAAAAGTTTTTTTTTATATTATTTATTTGTCTCAATAGTCAGAGAGCCCAGTACGGGATCGATCGATTCTGACTATTTATAACTATTCCGGACTCGTACGGGATCGCAATTATAATTACGATCTTTAATCATTATTTTTTTATTTTTTCGATCAAAAATAATCGTTATTCTTTGATTTTTATTTTTTGCTTAATTTTTAATTGTTATTTTATGGTTTTTATTTTTTTCGAACAAAAATAATCGTTACTCTTAGATTATTTTCCATAATTTTTAATCGTTATTATATGATTGTTATTTTATGATCAAAAGTATTTCTTTGATTTAAATTTTTTCGATAATATTTTCAGGGTTAATCTTGTCTGATACTAGAAAACTAAAAAAACTTGTAGTGTTGACCATGGTATAAAAAAGAAGGTAGTTTCACTTAATGACATTAGCAGCCATGTGAGCCATTTGACTCTTTCTGAGACTATGCCATTTTCATCGAAATCAAGCTACCAGATTGAAAATTATAACAAAATCTTTTTCTGAAAAGAATTTGATCGACAAAGGACAACATAAAATAATAAAAAGAAAAATGAGTTGCGCTTTTGGAAGCTGCAAAAATACCACTTAACGAAATCGAGTTTGATTGGCTGGAGAATTTTGCAGGTTACCTTATGTCGAAAATAGTTTTGACAGAATTCGGTTTCAGGACGAGTGAAGGAAAAGACAATTATTTACTTTCGTTAATAGCATATCTGAAGGAGGTCTTTATAACCAAGTGCTAATTTTTTGAATCTTTTGGAGCATTTTAACTCGAAGTTTATTGAAATTAATGGCGAAAAATTAACAACAAGTCCAAATTAAAAAAAAATATATATTGTACAATTCAAATGTTGCTATCGAGAATTGTAAACCGTTTTTATTGGGAAGGACATTTTTTCCATTACGATATTTAAATCTAAAGTTAAAAGAGAACAAAACTAAATATGAAAATAAGAAGATGAGAAAAATGACATCTTGATGGGTTTGTTGAATTTATTACTCAAATAAAAACATTTAATAGTGTTAACGCAACATACATACATATAGATTAATTTTTAGTTTTGGGGTACGGGTGAGAAATACCATAAACGTAAGTACATATGCCATTATCCATTGTACTTCGAAGTAAAATTACATTCTTTATATGTACATGTTTTCAATACATATGTATAGCATGTACTAGACATGTTTGGTTTCGTCTTAGAAGACTAAAATATTTACACCTATTTACTGTGAAAGAAATTCCCATCTCGAAATTCCCTAATTTATTTTTAAATATTAACAATATGGTAACGCTGCTAGCAACATGAGCACAATATGAAACTCCAAAAATCTCTGTATCCGTAAAAAAGTTGTTTATTGAAACTACGTTCTTTTTTTATCATGGTGTTGACAATTATAGCAACAAACGTAGACATACGATAACCTCAAGAACCACAAAAACAAAGATCAGCAGGAAAATGAAAACAAAAATTCTTTGATTCAAGGCAGGAGATTGCATTGAATTTAATTTACTAAAAATTAAGTGCTAAGTATTTAGGTATTTATGTTGTAGTAAATATGTACCAAAGTACTTTTTACTTAAGTATTTTGGATTTTACTAAATACCAGAGTTGTGAAAATGCATGTACTTAAAGCAATAATGCTAATGTGAAAAATTAATGCATTAATTTTTTAAATTTAATGCAAATAAATATTTCAAATCATTAAATTATCCAAACTAACGCTAATGAGGATGGTTCCGTGCGCAGAAGTGGAAAACTTTTGACTACCATTCCCCTGGGAGTGGCCAGAAGCGATTCTTGTGCGTAAGGTTCAAATCGCAGCTCACAACGTCCGGATATTTATATCCGCGCATCCTCTGGGTTGCAACCAAACACCCGTTTTGGCGCGAGCTAAAGTGAGAAGGCGTAAAACTTCGCGCGCGCTGGGTTTGGGTCCCGCCTCGCTAAAACCCCACCCAATGAAAAATTCCAACAAGCCTCGGACGACCACGGTAAACGTGCAAAGGACTATGATTTGAGGATATGTACCTAGAATATCCGGACCCTTAATGGGGAAGGTGCCTCTGCCCAGCTGGTTGATGTCCTCGGCAAGACAAAGGCTGACATCACGGCCATCCAAGAAATGCGATGAATGGGGCAAGGAAAACTAAGTTTGAAGCGACGTCTACTACAGTTTCCACGTAAATGAGCGCAAATTCGGTGTTGAATTCGTGGTAGGAGAGAGACTCCGTCGCCGAGTACTGGCGTTCACCCCGGTGGACGAAGGTCTAGTCACAATCCGCATAAAAGCTAGATTCTTCAACATCTCGCTCATCTGCGCCCATGCCCGACGGAAGAGAAGGATGAGGCGTCCAAGGATCTCTTCTATGAGCGCTTGGAACGTACATATGAGCGCTGCCCCCGACACGATGTCAAAATCGTGCTTGGCGATTTTAATGCCAAGGTGGGCAAGGAAGGGATCTTTGGCGCCACTGTCGGAAAATTCAGCCTCCACGACGAAACGTCCGATAACGGACTGAGGCTGATCGACTTCGCCGGGGCCCGAAATATGGTAATATGTAGTACTAGGTTCCAGCATAAGAACATCCACCAAGCTACATGGCTGTCTCCAGATCGAAAAACGAGAAACCAAATCGATCATGTTGTGATAGACGGAAGGCATGCTTCAAGCGTTTTGGACGTACGTACACTCCGAGGGCCAAACATCGACTCGGACCACTATCTTGTTGTAGCCAAGATCCGCACCCGCCTCTGTGCAGCAAAAAATGTGCGCCCAACAATGCAAGGAAAGCTTAACGTCGAAAAGCTGCAATCACAACAGACGGCCAATTTATTCGCCACTAGGCTCACACACCTGCTCTCTGAGAGCACTCTTCAACAATCGGACATACGCGAGCAGTGGAAC
>NW_016158420.1:58786-60709 GCF_001687245.7 Rhagoletis zephyria
ATATTTATATCCACGCATCCTCTGGGTTGCAACCAAACACCCGTTTTGGCGCGAGCTAAAGTGAGAAGGCGTAAAACTTCGCGTGCGCTGGGTTTGGGTCCCGCCACGTTAAAACCCCGCCCAATGAAAAGAAGAAAACAGCCTCGGATGAGACCCCCTTTTTCTGATGACGACCACGGCAAACGTATAAAGGACTATGATTTAAGGGTATGCACCTGGAATATCCGGACCCTTAATGGGGAAGGTGCCTCTGCCCAGCTGGTTGATGTCCTCGGCAAGACAAAGGCTGACATCACGGCCATCCAAGAAATGCGATGAATGGGGCAAGGAAAACTAAGTTTGAAGCGACGTCTACTACAGTTTCCACGTAAATGAGCGCAAATTCGGTGTTGAATTCGTGGTAGGAGAGAGACTCCGTCGCCGAGTACTGGCGTTCACCCCGGTGGACGAACGTCTAGCCACAATCCGCATCAAAGCTAGATTCTTCAACATCTCGCTCATCTGCGCCCATGCCCCGACGGAAGAGAAGGATGAGGCGTCCAAGGATCTCTTCTATGAGCGCTTGGAACGTACATATGAGCGCTGCCCCCGACACGATGTCAAAATCGTGCTTGGCGATTTTAATGCCAAGGTGGGCAAGGAAGGGATCTTTGGCGCCACTGTCGGAAAATTCAGCCTCCACGACGAAACGTCCGATAACGGACTGAGACCGATCGACTTTGCCGGGGCCCGAAACATGGTAATATGTAGTACTAGGTTCCAGCATAAGAACATCCACCAAGCTACATGGCTGTCTCCAGATCGAAAAACGAGAAACCAAATCGATCATATTGCGATAGACGGAAGGCATGCATCAAGCGTTTTAAACGTACGTACATTCCGAGGGCCAAACATCGACTCGGACCCCTATCTTGTTGTAGCGAAGATACGCACCCGCCTCTGTGCAGTAAAACATGTGCGCCCAACAATGCAAGGAAAGCTTAACCTCGAAAAGCTGCAATCACAACAGACAGCCAATTTATTCGCCACTAGGCTCACACACCTGCTCTCTGAGAGCACTCTTCAACAATCGGACATACGCGAGCAGTGGAATTACATTTACCGATCACCGCAGAGAAAAAAGACGCCGCCTATAGCGCCACGCTGCGATCGGGCGCAACGCGAGCCATGTGGGAATGTTATAGGGAACTGCAGAAGGAAGCGAGACGTATTTGCCGCAATAAGAAGAGAGAGGCCGAAATACGTGAGTGCGAAGAGCTTGAGATCCAGGCCGAGAGGAAGAACGCCCGAAAATTCTACCAGAGGGTTAGGCGACTTACGGAAGGTTTCAAGACCGGGGCGAACTCCTGTAAGAACAACAATGGCGACCTAGTAACCGATGTCCAGAAGGTACTTAAAATGTGGAGAGAAAACTTTTACATCCTACTGAATGGTAGCAGCGCTAAAAGTAGTGAAGAAAACGAACCCGAGTCCCAAGTCGACGATGATGGAGTAGCTTTCCACCGCCTGACTATGACGAGGTACGAATAGCGATTACGCGGCTGAAAAACAACAAAGCTGCTGGAGCTGTCGGCCTGCCAGCCGAGCTATTCAAGTACGGCAGCGAGATGCTGATGAGGTGCGTGCATCAGCTCGTATGCAGAAAATGGTCAGATGACGACTGGAATTTAAGTGTGCTCTGCCCAATCCACAAGAAAGGCGACCCCGCCATACGCGCCAACTACGGCGGAATCAGCCTTCTAAGCATAGGTTATAAGGTCTTATCGAATGTATTGTGCGAAAGACTGAAGCCCACCGTCAACGAACTGATTGGACCTTTTCGGTGTGGCTTTAGGCCTGGCAAATTCACCATAGATCAGGTATTCACAATACGCCAAATCTTGGAAAAGACCCGCGAGAATAGGATCGACACACACCATCTAT
>NW_016158420.1:63612-66263 GCF_001687245.7 Rhagoletis zephyria
CTACTTTGGACTGAGTAGGCAATTAGGTAGTAAAGTCCTCTCTCGACGTACGAAAATCGCGCTCTATAAGTCACTCATCATGCCCGTGCTGGTATATGGCGCAGAAGCATGGACAATGACAACATCCGATGAGGCGGCTCTTGGAGTGTTTGAGAGAAAGATTTTGCGGAAGATCTACGGGCCTTTACGCGTTGGCGACGGCGAGTACCGCAGACGATAGAACGATGAGCTGTATGAGCTTTACAACGATATGGACATAGTGCAGCGAATTAAAATACAGCGGCTCCGCTGGCTTGGTCATGTCGTTCGAATGGACACCGACGCTCCAGCTCTGAAAGTATTCAACTCGGAACCCGATGGTGCTAGCAGAGGAAGAGGGAGGCCCCAACTGCGATGGAAAGATCACGTGGAGAAGGACTTGGCTTCACTTGGCGTTTCCAATTGGCGTCAGTTGGCACAGAGGAGAAACGACTGGCGTGCTTTGCTGAACTCGGCCAAAATCGCTTAGGCGGTTACAGCGCCAAAAAGAAAAAGAAGACGTTTTACTGTCATTTGATGTCGCCTCTTTGTTTACTAATATACCTACAACTTTAGCTGTGAGAATTATAATGAAAAATTGGGAGAAACTACAAATGTTGACGAACATTCCAAAAAACAAATTTCAAAATATTCTCAAAGACAACAATTATTTCATGTGCAATAATAAGATATACACGCAAACCTTTGGAATGCCAATGGGCAACCCTCTTTCGCCAATAATTGCTGATATCGTGATGGACGATTTACTCGAAAACGCCATTTCAGAGCTTAAAAATCTTAACATCGAATTTAAATTTATAACTAAATACGTAGATGACATCTTCGCAATTGTCAAAAGAAACGACGCTAATATTATCCTCCAACATCTAAACAAATACCATAACAAACTTCAATTCACCATGCAAATGGAAGAAAACTCAAGTATCCCTTTTCTAGATGCGCGTATACATAGAAGCGGAAATCACTTTCTTCTGGACTGGTATTGCAAGCCTACATCTTCTGGTCGCTTGATTAACTTCTTCTCTTCGCAACCAACAAAATACAATATAAAAAGCGCAAAAAACCTCATACAAAAATATTAACAATAAGCAACAAACAGTTCCATGAGGCGAACATTGAAAGAATAAAGAAGATCCTAAAAAGCAACAACTATCCTGAACATTTAACACACAACTTAATAAAACAAACAATAATGCAAAAGAGCAATCACAAAAATATAGCTTCAAGCACAGATGCAATAAACACAACAAAGCGATACCACAGTGTCACATACATTCCGAAGCTGACCGAAAACTTCAGCCGCGATTTTGCACAACAACAAAACATTACACTTGCATATAAATCTAATTGCATATTATCGACTTTCTTTACATAAACGAAATGCCCAATAGATGCTCAACAACAAAGCAACGTAGTTTATGAAATTAATTGTAAGGGAAAGAAGAACGAAGAATGCGGGAAGGTGTATATAGGAACAACTAAGCGAGCCCTAGGCACGCGCTTAAACGAACATGAAGCAGATATAAAGAAACAAAAAAACAGTACAGCGCTTTCACAACACATGCGAACTACTGGGCACTCAGCAGATTTAGAAAACACCAAAATAATCGGCATAGAAAAACGAGAAAAAACCAGATACACATTAGAAAGCTTAAGGATTTTGCAAAAAAGGGAAAACACAATAAATAAAAAAGAAGACACCGATGACATTTCTGCCGCCTACTTGTTATGCTTATAAAATTCAAATTTAGTTTTTAGTTTAGACAAAACTACCACAGAAGATGGTATCGATTTTAGTTGATTTAGTTAATTTAATGACGAATTGTTTGTGAGTACTTTTGTGTTTAATATCTTAGTTGTTCTACCGTGATTTTTATACGTAATTATGAATATATGTATATATGTTTATTTGTTCCTTTATTTCATATCATACATGTATTTATATTTTTTGTAACAGATAATTAAATAAACACGCCCCTGAAGATGCTAAGAAGATTAGCGAAACGTTGGGCCGTAAGTGAAATAACCTCGGATTGTTTACACTAAATAAAAGAGTTCAGACAAGCCTATTACAACTAAGTTTTCACAAATACAAACTCATCGGACATACATAAATAAATTAATTTTATTATGTTTATTTTTAGAAAAATTCTGGTACACATTGTAGCAATGTGCTTGCAACTCAGTGTGCTTTTGTATATTTTTATGTTGATTATTGATGCATACCGTGATTTGCTTGACCTTAGTTTGTCAGTCCAAACAGGAATCTTTATTTACGGTTGATGGATAGCTCGTTTCCAATGGACGGTGGCAAGAAAGTGGCTGACTTACGTGTAATGATTTTGTATTACCAGCTTATGGTGACTCAATTGCTGTCAAATGAATAGTCCAGATTTGATGCTCACAACTTCTTTATTCTACGTAACAACATGGCTGGGGATTTTCCGGAAGGAATGTGACGGCACCTTTTGCCTCTATTAACTCGATACAAGAACAAAGGGCTTTTTACGGTCAGCCTTTTTCCTTATATTTGCTTGGACGCAGTCGATTTCACTTTCCACTTTCCACTGAGGGGTGCGTATCGACTCCCCGAATGTCGCCAGCTTTTAATA
>NW_016158420.1:74134-75353 GCF_001687245.7 Rhagoletis zephyria
TGAATAAGCGGCCATAGTCAGAACGGGAGTGGTAGTTAAACACTCTTTGAGTTTGAGAAAGGCTTGTTCAGCAGCGGTGTTCCATTCAATGGGTCCTTTTCGGTTTCCTTTATACAATTCACAAAGGAGAGCTGTGATCTCCGAAAAATTTGGAATACATTTACGGTACTAGCCTGCTGCACCAATGAACCGTCTGACTTCTTTTGCCGTTTTGGGCCCTGCATATTCAACAATCGCTCGAATACGAGATGGATTCGCAATCGTTTACAACAAAAATTCGATTTGGATGTTGAGATAGTTAAGCCGGCCCCAGCCAGACGTTTTGCAACGATAGCCAATATCTTAACGTGTTCTTCAAACGTCGAAGTGCAAATTATGATATCATCCACATATGCGAATGCATGTTGAACCAATTCACGCCATACGCGCCAACTACGACGGAATCAGCCTTCTAAGCATAGGTTATAAGGTCTTATCGAGTGTATTGTGCGAAAGACTGAAGCCCACCGTCAACGAACTGATTGGACCTTTTCGGTGTGGCTTTAGGCCTGGCAAATTCACCATAGATCAGGTATTCACAATACGCCAAATCTTGGAAAAGACCCGCGAGAATAGGATCGACACACACCATCTATTTGTCGATTTCAAAGCCGCTTTCGACAGCACGAAGAGAAGTTGCCTTTATGCCGCGATGTCTGAATTTGGTATCCCCGCGAAACTAATACGGCTGTGTAAAATGACGTTGAGCAATACCACCAGCTCCGTCAGAATAGGGAAGGACCTCTCCGAGCCGTTTGATACCAAACGNCTACCTCTCCGAGCCGTTTGATACCAAACTAGGTTTCAGACAAGAGGACTCGCTTTCGTGTGATTTCTTTAGCCTGATGTTGGAGAAGATAATAAGAGCCGCAGAACTGAACCGCTCAGGCACAGTACTTTACAAGACGACATCGATATTATAGGTAAAAACAAGGGCAACGTCTCTGTCTCATCATGCCTGTGCCGGTGTATGGCGCGGAGGCATGGACAGTTAAAGCATCTGATGAGACGGTTCTTGGAGTTTTCGAGAGGAGGATTCGGCGAAAGATTTACAGGCCTGCGTTGGTGAGGGCGAATATCGCAGACGATTTAACGATGAGCTGTATGAGCTTTACAACGATATAGACATAGTGCAGCGAATTAAAATTCAGCGGCTCCGCTGGCTTGGCCATGTCGTTCG
>NW_016158420.1:75368-94936 GCF_001687245.7 Rhagoletis zephyria
GAACTCAGCGGCTCTGCTAGCTTGGCCATGTCGTTCGAATGGACAGAAACGCTCCTGCTCTGAAAATATTCAACGCGGGCCGCGATGCTGGTAACAGAGGAAGAGGAAGGCCTCCTCTGCGTTGGAAAGACCAGGTGGAGAAGGACTTGGATTCACTTGGCTTTTCCAATTGGCGTCAGTTAGCAAAGAAGAGAAATGACTGGCGTCCTGTTTTGGACTCGGCCAAAATCGCTTAGGCGGTTGCAGCGCCAATAAAAAAAGATGAAAAGAATGCTAATGAATAAATTTAAATGCATTCAAGTTAGTAATTTTGCTCGTTTGCATTATTGAAAACCATTAAATTTAATTTCAAGTGATATATAAATAACCTCATTTGGAAGGTCTTCGAATAATTACTAATAGTTTTTTCAGCTTAATTTTATTATATGTGATAGTCTTGTCCGATCTCTTTTATTTAGTGTAAATAAACCGAGGTTATTTCACTTACGGCCCAACGTTTCGCTTATCTTCTTAGCATCTTCAGGGGCGTGTTTATTTAATTATCTGTTACAAAAAATATAAATACATTTATGATACTAAATAAAGGAACAAATAAACATATATACATATATTAATAATTACATATAAAAAGCACAGTAGAACAACTAATTATTAATTAATTTAAAAAAAAAAAAAAAAAATTAGAATGTAAAAGGTACGAACTGTCTCCGAAACACTTGGCGAATTCAGTAAAAAACATAATTATAAGCACCACATCCGAAAGAATAAAACAGCAAATGAACAAAACTAAACATATTTTTCTCATGAAAATTTTAAACATGGAAATAACACAAAACAAACATAGACATCCGAACAACTAAAAATCTGTTACACCACGCAAAACAACAATTAAAACCTACTTTGAGTGAATTGGAATTTAAAACGTTCATCCAAAAACAAAACTTAATAAGTCAGAGGATTTCGAAGGAAAAGGAATCAGTACTAACATCCAAAACAGATAGAATGAAACAAGAAAAAATGCGAATGTTGGGAATAAACGTCAATAACAACTGGTTCATAAACAAAACTAATATTTTATTTCCCCAAGAAGTTCAGTGGCTGCTATCCCTTGGTAGAAAGTTCACACTACCAAAAACAAAAGATAACTTTTCACCAGTACACATCATTGCGGAGATGGAACAACTTATACAATCTATAGAAAATGAAAATGAAAAAGAGCTAGCAAGAAACAAACTCAGCAATAGAATTCTCCTGTTCAAGCGTAACATTAAAAATAACTCAGCGGAGAAATTTATTTTTTAAGCCTTTAACAAAACCAAGTCATTTCTTAAATTGCGCAAAAGCAACATCGTTATAACTGACGCCGACAAGGGAAACAAAACAGTAGCAATGCACAAAACAGAATACGTAGAGAAAATTACCGACCTACTGGGAGACAAGAACACATACAAAAGCATAAGAACCGATCCAACAAACGCTCTACAAAGGAAAAACAATAACATAGTGGATGATCTTTACAAAAGCAAATACATAAACATAAGAGAAAAACAACAACTCGCTAGCACCGCAGCAACAGCACCAAGATTGTATGGGTTACCAAAAATCCACAAACCTGAAGTTCCTTTACGTCCAATTGCATCGTCCGTTAAAGTCCCATGTTATAATTTGTCAAAATATGGTGGAGAAATCCTTAAATCCTTAACCAGCGAAAATTATAACATAAAAAACACTTTTAACCTAAAAGAAAAACTGACGAATATATATGTGTGTAAAGAAGACGTTTTAGTGTCATTTGATGTCGCCTCTTTGTTTACTAATATACCTACAACTTTAGCTGTGTGAGTTATAATGAAAAATTGGTAGAAACTACAAATGTTGACGAACATTCCAAAAAACAAATTTCAAAATATTCTCAAAGAAAAAAATTATTTCATGTGCAATAATAAGATATACACGCAAATCTTTGGAATGCCAATGGGCAACCCTCTTTCGCCAATAATTGCTGATATCGTGATGGACGATTTACTCGAAAACACCATTTCATAGCTTAAAAATCTTAACATCGAATTTAAATTTATAACTAAATACGTAGATGACATCTTCGCAATTGTCAAAAGAAACGACGCTAATATTATCCTCCAACATCTAAACAAATACCATAACAAACTTCAATTCACCATGCAAATGGAAGAAAACTCAAGTATCCCTTTTCTAGATGCGCGTATACATAGAAGCGGAAATCACTTTCTTCTGGACTGGTATTGCAAGCCTACATCTTCTGGTCGCTTGATTAACTTCTTCTCTTCGTAACCAACAAAATACAATATAAATAGCGCAAAAAACCTCATACAAAAATATTAACAATAAGCAACAAACAATTCCATGAGGCGAACATTGAAAGAATAAAGAAGATCCTAAAAAGCAACAACTATCCTGAACATTTAACATTAATAAAACAAACAATAATGCAAAAGAGCAATCACAAAAATATAGCTTCAAGCACAGATGCAATAAACACAACAAAGCGATACCACAGTGTCACATACATTCCGAAGCTGACCGAAAACTTCAGCCGCGATTTTGCACAACAACAAAACATTACACTTGCATATAAATCTAATTGCACATTATCGACTGTCTTTACAAAAACGAAATGCCCAATAGATGCTCAACAACAAAGCAACGTAGTTTATGAAATTAAATGTAAGGGAAAGAAGAACGAAGAATGCGGGAAGGTGTATATAGGAACAACTAAGCGAGCCCTAGGCACGCGCTTAAACGAACATGAAGCAGATATAAAGAAACAAAAAAACAGTACAGAGCTTTCACAACACTTGCGAACTACTGGGCACTCACCAGATTTAGAAAACACCAAAATAATCGACATAGAAAAACGAGAAAAAACCAGATACACATTAGAAAGCTTAAGGATTTTGCAAAAAAGGGAAAACACAATAAATAAAAAAGAAGACACCGATGACATTTCTGCCGCCTACTTGTTATGCTTATAAAATTCAAATTTAGTTTTTAGTTTAGACAAAACTACCACAGAAGATGGTATCGATTTTAGTTGATTTAGTTAATTTAATGACGAATTGTTTGTGAGTACTTTTGTGTTTAATATCTTAGTTGTTCTACCGTGATTTTGATACGTAATTATGAATATATGTTTATTTGTTCCTTTATTTAATATCATAGTTACATGTATTTATATTTTTTGTAGCAGATAACTAAATAAACACGCCCCTGAAGATGCTAAGAAGATTAGCGAAACGTTAGGCCGTAAGTGAAATAACCTCGGATTATTTACACTAAATAAAAGAGATCAGACAAGCCTATCACAAATAAGTTTTCACAAATACAAACTCATCGGACATACATAAATAAATTAATTTTATTATGTTTATTTTTAGAAAAATTCTGGTACACATTGTAGCAATGTGCTTGCAACTCAGTGTGCTTTTGTATATTTTTATGTTGATTATTGATGCATACCGTGATTTGCTTGACCTTAGTTTGTCAGTCCAAACAGGAATCTTTATTTACGGTTGATGGATAGCTCGTTTCCAATGGACGGTGGCAAGAAAGTGGCTGACTTACGTGTAATGATTTTGTATTACCAGCTTATGGTGACTCAATTGCTGTCAAATGAATAGTCCAGATTTGATGCTCACAACTTCTTTATTCTACGTAACAACATGGCTGGGGATTTTCCGGAAGGAATGTGACGGCACCTTTTGCCTCTATTAACTCGATACAAGAAAAAAAGTCTTTTTACGATCAGCCTTTTTCCTTATATTTGCTTGGACGCAGTCGATTTCACTTTCCACTTTCCACTGAGGGGTGCGTATCGACTCCCCGAATGTCGCCAGCTTTTAATAAAATCTTTTAATACACTTTAATTACTTAGTTGAAATTCCGTTCTTGCCAGGGCTGATGAGTGTGGTTCGTTCCGTGTCCAATTCCAAAAAGGAAAAAAGGAAATATATTTTTCTGGCCTCGTGGTATGTGAGCACCGATTCTTTTATCGTATGTCAGTGTGGGCGTTTTCATAGTGGCCATGTCATTTCGTGTCTATACTGATATAATGGTTCGTGTCTTGAATAACTATTGGTTACGTACATTCATCTGGCGATCCCCTCCATTTTGAAGTTTAGCTTTGACAGTTNTTTGTTATGTTTACATTTCCCATAATCGTTCTTATTAGAGCTGGGATACCATCGATAGTAATATCGATAGTATCGATAGTTGAAAACTCTCACCACTATCGATAGTTTTTGAAAACCATCGATGCCGGTTTTTAGAGAACCATCACAATATTTCCTCACATCTCTTCAAAACTTCATGGCTTGAGGCTAAACGCAATTGTAAGTAGAAGTAAAATTCTAAAATATTCATACATTACAGGGAATCACATTTTTAGGGAAATTTAAATACATTGGTGGTGGCGATTGGTGGTAAAAATGGTGAAATACTTGCAGCGTGAAAACGGTAATGAAATGTATATAAAAACATATGTGCATAAAACATGTATGAGTAAGTAACTGCGTGTTTTTCTAAAATATGAATTGACAATTGAATATTGCATTTTAATACAGATGCGAACGATAATGCGGTTGCAAGCATAAATATCTCCGACTCTCCAGATGAAGAAAACAATGTGGCAAGAAAACCGCGTAAACAAGGTTCGGTAATATGGAACTTCTTCGAAAAATGCAAAGCAAATTCCAGCGCGAAATGTTGCACGTGTGGCAAAATTTATAAAACAAGTGGAAATACGTCAAACCTATTTGACCATATAAAAAGATCTCACCCGACTCAGCTGGAAACGTCAAATTCTAAAACTAATATTTATAGGTTCTTTAAACCAGCAGAATCTGATTCCTACGGGTATTATTCAGTGAAAAAGGGGCAAATTGATGCTGCGTTGGCGCGCATGATCGCCGTTGACGTGCAACCTTTTCGCGTAGTAGAAGACAAACGGTACAAATTGCCATGTAGACGTTCTTTAGAAGAAGTTCACATGAAAAATATGTTTTCAAGCTTACAAAAAAAGTTAAAGGAACTTTTAGCCAATATCGAGTGCTGCGCAATAACCACGGATGGCTGGTCTTCGCGAGGTAATGAGCATTATCTTACAGTGACTTGTCACTTCATAACAAGCGAATTAAAACTACAGTCTGCAGTACTGTCCACTACAAAACTGCAATCAGATGAAAATCACTCCGCAGATAATATTGCAGGGTCATTGCGCGCTGTTTTACATGAATGGGATGTGTTTGAGAAAGTTTCAACAATAGTAACAGACAACGTTGCAAACATGTTGAAAGCATGCGAAATTCTTCAGAAGAGAAACTTACCTTGCTTTGCACATTGTTTGAATTTAATAGCACAAGATACTTTATCTCTCGATTGTATAAAAGGCATAACAGGTAAATGTAAACGGATCGTAGCTTTCTTCAAAAGCAGCACAACTGCCTATGCTAAATTTAGGTCAGCTCAGGGAATTGAGAGACCCTATAGCCTAGTGCAAGAAGTATCTAGGCGCTGGAGCAGTGCATATAGAATGATTAAACGCATCTTACTAACGAAGGACGCTATTGCAGTTGTGCTGCTTAATACAACTAAGGCTCCAGCTGCATTGACAGCTGATGATATATGCATATTAGATTTAGTAGACCTGCTAGCACCGTTAGACAATGCTACTACTCAGGTTTCAGCTAGCCAGTCTGTTACGGTTTCCTTACTTATCCCTACGATAAGTGAGCTACATCAAAATTACCACGATTTATATAGCAAAATGAAAACAACTGAAGGAAAAAGTATTTGTTTGTTTTTGATTGAACGTCTTATTCATCGACTTTCAAAGTTTGAAACCCGAACAGTTACAAGGGTGGCAACATTACTGGATGCAAGGTTCAAAAAGGAAGGATTTCGGTCAGCAAACAATGCAGGTATAGCAGCAGGGATTTTGGAGAATGAAGTAATTACAGTTTATAAATCTGCTTCAGCCGTTGATGAAAGGGTAATACCGCCAACACCACCAAACTTATCACAACCGCAACCTTAGTTCAAATTTTTACAACAAAAAATTTATTCGAGAGTACACACAACTAGATCGGATGCAATAACTGTACTACGACAATATTTTGAAAGACCCCACGCACCCCAAGACATAGACCCATTGGAATATTGGAAGGTAAATATTTCATTGAAAATTAGTTTTCTCATAATAAACTTAAGTTTCTTTTAGACCATTGGTAACGAAATGGAATTATTGAAGAGTTGCGCAATGCGCTATTTCTGTGTACCAGCTACATCTACTGAATCTGAACGAATGTTCAGCAAAGCTGGATGTATAATTTCAGATAGAAGAACCTGTCTCAAAGAGAAAAATGTAAATATGTTATTGTTCCTTAACAAAAATAATTGGCTAATGTAATATGCCGTCTTGTTCATTAAAATCTGGACAGGGAAATTATCTATAGTTTACCCTTTTAGTTACACAGACGCTGGCATATTGGAAAATTGACTTCGCTTTTATTTCATTTTTTAACTTTTGTTATGAAGTACTGGTCAAAATAATACCACCATAACATTTTTACCAGCTTTGATTGGTTTATTTGTCTGTTTAATGGATCATTGGGATATTTAGCAACTACAAACTTGCACTGAATTAAATGTACTAAAATTTTATGTTCTATAAAACTGGTAGACAAAATTTCTGTAGATATTCGAGTTAAAAAGCTTAAATTTTGATAGAATATTGCTGATTATTTTTTCCAAAGGCTGAAAATTGGATTTAGAGCTATACATTTAAAAACAATAAATAAACAAAAAAAAAAACAGCCCAAACTGTAATAATGTTGTGGTGCTATTATTTTGACCAGTACTTTAATAAATTCCCTTGTCTGGATTTTAGTAGGCGCCTCCGTAATTGATCTCAGTTGAACTGATATACATAAGTATGTGTTGTCAATTTAAAGTAATATCTTTTGTTTTGTTTGTTTTTATAGTACTTAAAATGTATTATTATAACCATATTCTCTTCTTTGCACTTGAAAAAGGACAAACAAAATCTGATTTTTTTTTCCATGTAAAAAATTATTAAATATTTTTCCTGTCGTTATTCAAGTACTTGGAAGTATGTTCATAAGTATATTTAATTCAGATGGACTGATAAATTAACAAGTTAATTTTATTATTATAAGAAGTTCTTTTTGATTCATGAAATTAAAAAAAATATATGATATCTTTAATTTAAAAAGTAATTTAATAATTTTGTATAAATTTTCAAACAATTGAGCGTTCCAATTCAATGCTGCTACACAATGCGGCTCACGACGATAGTACTATCGATACTATCGATGTTTTAAACTATCGTTTCGAAAACTATCGAGTGGCGGTACTATCGATAGTATCCCAGCTCTAGTTCTTATGTCTATTATTTGGCCAATAAAAATAATAGATAGTTATCCCCCTCTCATCTTCAGCGACACGTTAACAAAAAAACCTGTGGAGCGTTTAGTAGGGATATGAGAATGGTGGTTCGAATGCGATTCACGGCCTGGACGTTAGACCCCTTACATCGAAATCGTTCTACATGATCTTCATCAACCCCATCCTGACTCGTTCAGTTCGCCTCTTAGCGCATATGTATGTACACATATTCCGTCTTTACAATTTAGTTTCAGTACGCATTACATAAGCTACGGTAGATGAAAGGCATTGGTAAATGATTTGGTTATGAATCTTTTCTTGTTTGCTTTGATCGATTTACTAGCAATGTACTGAGGATATAATATAACAAAACTATGGATATACAAAACTAAACTTAATTAATTTATTCAAGCCGGGTACCCTGTAATAAGGCAGAATCAATGGAGTATGGAAGCCCGCCATATATTCATCGAAATTCTTGAGAAGGCGAATGTACTGAATGAGTTAATGTGTTGTGATTAAATCGGCGGACTAATTGCCAAGCACTCGGTGTTTAGCATCGGTCAGTTCATATGAATTCGAACCAAGTTTCCGTGAAACATAGGCTCTAATTTTCGGTGGGGATAGTTTTTGTGTATAGCCCTCTCCGGCCATGGACTGTTTAGGATTGGGAATGTACACTTCCGAGCCTATCTCGAAATGGCGTTCTCTTTTACGGGTCAATGCCCGTTGTGCGGTTTGTTGATATTGTTCGAACTGTTTGTCTCGAATTTCATCAGCCAGAACTTTACGCGGTTCCACATCCTGTGTATGGTATGGATTTACATCCAATAATAATTTATATTCGTTTCCATCTTTCACATATTCACGACCAGTGTGCAGGAAATATGGCGTGTAGCCCGTGGCTGAATGCACTGAAGTGTTAATATCATGAATAACACGAGAAAGATGGTTTTCCCAGGAGGAATGTTCAAGAAGGTCAGCCATGTGAACACGTAATCCAAGTTTAATGCTTTTGTTTGTCGCCTCGACCTGATTGGCTTGTGGATGGTACAAAGGCGTTTTCATGTGTTTGATGTCATAATCGGCGCAAAGCTTTGCGAAAGTTTGACTGATGAATTGAGTGATTATCTGATATAGTGAGTTCGGGACAGCCATTCACCGTGAATATATGTCGAAGATAATTGACTACGGATATGGCGTTTGCATTTTTCATGGACTGCGCCCAGTCATATCGCGAGTAACAGTCGATGGCTACGAAGATCCATTGGTTACGATTTTTAGACATGGGCAGCTTACCGACGAAGTCAATCGATAGTTGTCTACCCGCTCGTTTTGGTTCTCTACATTCGCCGTGAGGTGTTTTGGTGCTCTCATTACTTGGTTTAATGCGGTGGCATAGTTCACATTGCCGAGCGTACTGGTAAACGGACTCATACATGTTTGGCCAGTAATAGCGTTGTGAGATACGTCTATAAGTTTTCCAAACACCCTGATACGAATGTTGGTTATGATTTTCATCGAGGACTTTTGCTCTGTCAGAAGATGGTACACAAAGTGTCCACAGTATTTCCGCACTTTGATAGGAAAATTTCAATCGATGATATTGAAGGTTGTGCTCTATTTTATATCTATCTAATGGTTGTTTTGAGGCCTTGGCATGCATTTTGTTGTACCATTTATCGCACGTGTTTGGGTCAATATTGATCACGGATGTGTTTGGGATACGATTAACGTGAAAATTACTCGGAAGGTCAATTGGATTTCTACGAACGATGTTGAGAAGAGCAAAAGAACGAGATAAGGCGTCAGGAAGGTCCAAATGTTTTCCTGGTTTATGAATAATTTTGAGATCGTATGGTGATAATCGGATCGCTCAACGACATAAACGGCCAGTTGGGTCTTTGAGAGTTTGTAGCCAGCGCAAAGCTGCATGGTCCTTTACCACAACCAATTCACCACACTCAAAATATGGACGGAACTTTTCGACCGCTAAGAGAACGGCTAGGCATTCCCGTTCAGGTGCTGTGTAATTTTGTTCGGCTTTCGAGAATTTCTTAGAAAAATAATGAACCACACGTTCATTCCCATCATGTTCTTGTACTAGAACAGCTCCCTCTGCGATAAGCGAGGCATCGGTGTAAACCTTGAATGGTTCTGAATAATCGGCCATAGTCAGAACGGGAGTGGTAGTTAAACACTCTTTGAGTTTGAGAAAGGCTTGTTCAGCAGCGGTGTTCCATTCAATGGGTCCTTTTCGGTTTCCTTTATACAATTCACAAAGGAAAGCTGTAATCTCCGAAAAATTTGGAATAAATTTACGGTACTAGCCTACTGCACCAACGAACCGTCTGACTTCTTTTGCCGTTTTGGGCCGTGCAAATTCAACAATCGCTCGAATACGAGATGGATTCGCAGATAAACCCTTTTGAGCCAAAACGTAGCCCAGGAATTCCAATCGTTAACAACAAAAATTCGATTTGGATGTTGAGATGCTTAAGCCGGCTCCAGCCAGACGTTTTGCAACGATAGCCAATATCTTAACGTGTTCTTCAAACGTCGAGGTGCAAATTATGAAATCAGCCACATATGCGAATGCATGTGGAACCAATTCACGGAAAATTTTATAAATGAGAATGGCTAATGTGCCCGGTGAATTTCTCAACCCCATCGTCATGCGACGAAAAGCGTAAAGTCTGTTACCGAATGCAAAAGCGGTTTTCAGTTAACTCGATTTTGCCAAAGGAATTTGAAAAAAAGCTTGAGACAGATCGATACTGGTTAGGTATTTAGCTGACTTTAGTCGTGTTAAAATTTGGTTAGTATCCGTAATTGGACAGGCATTTGGAATCGTAATTTTATTCAGCTCTCTCGCGTCCAAGCAGCCAGAATTGGTGACCGCCAAGGGCTTTCTTCGATGGTCATAATGATGTCACGACTACGCATTTTATCCAATTCGGCTTGAACTTGTTCAGCCATGTATGGCGATACTGGATACTGGCGTTTCATGACGGGTTTTGCATCACCCGTATCAATTACGTGTTCGATCTGATTAGTGACGTTTAAAGGACCAGACTCAGGAGTTGGATTAAAAAGTCTGAGGACGGCGTCCAACATTTGTCTTTGATCTGGGGTGAGATTATGTGGAAGGCTGACGCTCGTTATTTTTGGGGTATCTAGTT
Source organism: Rhagoletis zephyria (assembly GCF_001687245.7). Taxonomy (NCBI): domain Eukaryota; kingdom Metazoa; phylum Arthropoda; class Insecta; order Diptera; family Tephritidae; genus Rhagoletis; species Rhagoletis zephyria. Next base: position 85,991 of record NW_016158420.1, read on the forward strand.
CACCCTCTAAACCGAGTGTGGAAGCATCAATTGGCTCCAGATCATTACTCATAGCAGATACCTGAGCTTGTTCTTTCCCACTCCCTGGTGGCTGATTACAAAAATTAATAAATTTATCCGCCGTAACCATTTCGACTTTAGCGGATGCAACTTCTTCAGTATCACCTTTGGCTGTGTGTTTTAAAAATCGTTGAACTTTCTCTTGGTTCTGCACCAGTTCGAAAAAGAAGACCTCAAGAAATGTCCGTCCCATAATTGGGTGTTTCAGTGAGATAGGCACTACAAGAGTTGGCACAAGTCGGGTAAGACTACCAACCGTATATAATACATTCACTTTACCAATGGCCTTAAATGAAATCGAATTATCGGCAAGACCAATGCAGGTTTTGGTAGGTTGCAACTGCCCCCATCTGTACTTCTCATAAAATGTTTGTGAAATTACTGTGACTTCGGCTCCACCATCGAGTAAAACCATATGAGAATGGTTGTTAACCATAAGCGTGAGATAATCGCGACAATCGTTCGGAATGTTATATGTCAAACATTTCTCTGAGATAAAGGAAACATCGCGGAGTCGTGGTTGGTTAACTTGATTGACTGCGTCTTGCTGGTGAGTAGGGACTGGAGCTGAAGTAGGTTTGGTAATTGGTGGTGTTCGTTCAGAACATTGGGTTGATGGTTCTTTGCCATCCCTTTGATTATGTTGGATTATAGTCGTTAAGAAGAAGAGTAGAATTATTACTGGAATTCGGTACTGAAGATTTGTCGATTTGTAGGGGGACTTCGGTCGAATGAGGATTGTTAGAGACAGTGGATTTAGAAAAGGTTTTGGATTCTGAGTACGATGGACCACTATTCCCTATGGACTCCCTTACGCGTTTTTTGAACACGGGCATTGATCAGACGTAACCCCCGCAACCCTATTCGGTTGGGTTCGACTCTTTTTGAAGTGATGGCCCCACACGAGACATTTTGCACATCGTACATTTTCGTCGCCCTCAACAGCGAGAAATGGATCGACGATAGTTCCTACTTTCGTATCATTCCCCTTTGGATTTTTGTCATTTTTATAATCCTCGACTGGTTTCGAATACCTACGTTTCTGAGATGCTTTAATTGGTTTCTTTTGCTTGTTCACGTATGCACATTCCCTGTCATCGGAGTCGGATCCCGGAAACGAAGCGGTATATTCCGAATGTGAAGACTCATCCGGTGAATCATGTATTGCCGAAAATTCCCGTGGCGCTGATCGCTATCTATTCGAACGGGCTCTTTCCGGACGGGGTGTGGCAACAATGAACGAATGTGGTGCAATTCGCTGAGCGAACTCACGCAATTGCTCCAACGTGTGGACTTGTCGAGTGTGGACGAGTTCACACAGATGATCGGATAAGGTACCAATGATGATATCGAGTGGTCCCGTTCATCAAGACTACAGGAATTACCCTGCAATTGGAATGTCAAGTCATTGATATATTTCAGCAGTGTTTGCGAACGTGGATCGAATGTAGTCTGTGCATATGTTTGTTGAGGAAACGAGCACGAAGTTTCGTGCAAAAATCNATACCTGGGCCCGAGTATGTTTGTTGAGGAAACGAGCACGAAGTTTCATGCAAAAATCTTGATAATCTCCGAAGTTTCTCAGTTCGGTGAAGTACCATTGTCGAGCGGCCCCCGTGAGTGTGGGTACCAAACGCGTTACCAGTTCATGGTCTTATATCGAAATGAGCCAATAATAGCGAAAAAATCTTCAACCAATAGAAATTTTTCGTTCACATTAACGCCATCGAATTAAGCACGTCCCAACCATGATGGTAAGCCTCTGAATTTCCTATCCATTGCGTCCGCTTGGGCAGATTCGTCGAATATAGTGGCTTGATTTGGTCGTGATTGTGGTGGACCAGATAGCGAATAATTCGGATATAAATGAGATGGTTGATTAATTGGTTCTTGGATATGTGACGTTCTAAGACCACGGTAGGTATTGATCGTTTGAGTTTGTAAGGTTGAAGGACCACCCAAAGAACCATGCGGAGGATCCACCGAGGGTGGTATCCAGGTATGATTCCAGGTCGTTGGCATGGTTTGGTTCATATCACGAACGTCAGGAATTTGTGTCTGCAACTGAATCCGATCACGGATCAGTTGCTGTTGCATCTGTGTTGGGGCTCCCATTACAGACAGTTGGTGTAATGAGGGTGTTGGTTCCGTTCCGCCTGACACTGAATTGAGAACGGCTGCTTGAGCATTTGAATTAACCGTACTGGTGGTCAGGGTATACCGTGGTTCAGTTGCCTGAACCGAAGTCGGTATATTCTGGTTTAGAATCGAACCTGGTATGGGTAAGGGTAAATATTGTGATGGAACAGTATTTTGGGTTGAACTCATCGTGCCCCGTTCATTCTCAAAACCATGGAAGGTCAAGTTCAAACTTAATTGGGGATCGCACGTCGGGATTCCCGTATTCGGTGAAGACATCCGAAGCTCACGAATCTTCGACTAAAATTTTCCGAACAGATCTGCCTGGCGTGAAGCCGGCTCGGGTTTTAACTTCAACCGAGCGGTTCGATAACAATAATGTATCATTTGATGAAGACGACCCTGAGGTGTTAACACCTCATTCGCCTTCAGTTCCCGATATGCTCTCTCACATATTTCCAACTCATTCATTTGGTGTATGGCATGGGATTTTATCAACCATGGTTGGCCAACGTAAGCAGATATTCCACCATTGAGGGCGGCTATTTCGGTGTCGGTCCATTGAACCGGCGCTGGATATTGGTTATATATCTCCCCTTCGATCTGTCGCTGTTCGTCTGTCAAATAAGTTGCATCGAGAATGGGAAACAATTCCATGTTCAAAGACTCAAATACCAAGTTGAAAATTCCGATTATTATAAAAAATCGACCAACGGTAGACGTAAAATCAGTACAGTATTTACTTCAGTTTATTATTTATTATTATTATTATTTTATTCTATGAGTATGTCGTTTTGAATATCCACTTTCAAAAATAATGCCGCATAAATCGATCACTATTTGAATATTGCTTTAAGTCTAATTAGTTTAACAAAAAATTCACGCTGAATTGGTTGTATATCTCATGTGATTTTCGGTCCAAAATTTTGTTTAATATTATACCGAACGTGGGCTGAGAATGGCGTTTAACGCACTAGCTCGAATCTTTTTATGGACCAAGTTGTTTGCTCCCGGGATGCAGCGAAGGCCTTGAATACCTATGCCTTGGGAGTATTACCTGTATCTCCTTCGGTCCTTTCTGTCGCCAACAAGGTAAGCAACAAAGATCAAGACTATCCACCCCCGAATTTATCAGAAGACCAAATCAGACTGAGAATATTCAACCAGTTTGAGAATGTTAAACGAAATTACTTTGAAACGAGTTTCAAATTTTATTGGGATTGAATACCCAAAGAAATTACAAAAATAAAGAAAATTTAATAGCTTGGTTCACTTAATATTGACCGTGTTATCGGTTACGTTGCTTGAACTTATACCGAAAGACGAAAAGAAAAATGATCGGTTCAAAAATCTTGACCGTCGATGTGTGGTGTTACTTGATTAAAAAATTCAATTAACTTGCTTTTCAGAATTGGCGAACTGAACTGAATGAGAATGGTTATGACCAGTGTTGCCAGGTCTTCGGCATGAGAAAACGTCCCTCTTGGTCTGAAAAAACGTAATTTCCTACCCAAAAACGTCTTTTCCAAATGAAGGGACACAGAATTGTTCTTATTAAAATTTTATTGTATACAAGGGAACATACATATGAACGTAAGGTATATTAAAATGACATTTCGATAGAGTACATTTAAAATTCATTAGAATGGAATTCATTAAAATTGCTCAATTTAGTGAATACCACTATTGTAAATTGGTTTGAGATTGTTAATATAAAAATCATTTTATACATACTTGTGATCAGCTGATTAATTTTGATCGATTGTGGCTGTTTTCCTTTTGTTTATTTAATGTTTATTATTTTCCCATAAAAGCATAGCTCATTATATAACAAACAAAATATAAATCCACATTTCAAACTTTGTGCAAAAACTATAAAAAAATCTGCAAATTTTCAGCTAGATTTTCGACTTTTTATTCAGATCTTTTAGAATGTTTTTGAGTATGCAGTTTGATAGCCCATTAAATTTCAGGGCAATAATGTGCAAGTGTTGCAATAGATCAGCTCTTCCTGATTTGGCTTTTAGGGCCGGTTGTTCAATGTCTGGTTATCACTACTTGCCGGTTAAACATCAATATCGACGTTTTCGACATCATGCATATAACATGTGATCGATAAAGCAGTCGTTGTATTTAACCAGAGCTTCTACCTCCGATTAGTGCTAATCAGACATGGAACAACCGGCCCTTAATGTTCAATTGCAAACATTGCAATAAGCCTCGTAACCTCAAGTGATTACACAACCGGCCTTTGAACGCGGGATCCTTAGTCCAAGAATCAAAAATATGCGCGTACGCTTGGATTGCATCATATTTAAGTCATCTGTGTCCAAAGAATGAATATCTTTTGAAGCAGCTGGTGCAAAAAACAAAGCTTGTAAAGATTTATTAAGAAAATAATTCAAAATCAGTTCTACTTACGAGATTTAGCGCCGTTTTCTAATGTAAGCAGTTGCCTTTACTAACAGGGCAGATAAATTGTTCCTCACTTTAAAGTGTTTTGTGAGTGAGTGAAACTTCACTACATTTCCGAGAGTGAAACTTCACTACATTCGTCATAAAATTTCAAAGGTTGGCAATGCAACATAAGCAAATATAAAGCAAGAGCAACTGTTAGCAAAAACCAAAACCTTGGTAGAAATATCTAATATACCTGACTCATGAACCAAAACTAAACCAAAATTTAAAGTTGGGTACAAATTTTTAAAGGTTGCATCGGGTGAGCAACAATTTATCGATTCGAGAAATTAATGCGCTGATGAGAAAACGAAAAATCGTATATCGAGACGATAAAGTGGCCGGTAATCTAATGGTTAGATGAGAAAACGGCCCTTAGTAACAAATTTGCCGAAAGTGTGAGCGTAAGTATTTACTCTACAAACAAATAGTACGCTACACATTGAATATATCGCACGTTTAATAATATAGAGATGGAACTCAAAATTTACGTTTTTCGAGATCTCATTATGCAACTATTAAGCTGATAAGTAGAATATGTTCAGTATAACAGATAACCAATGTTCCCAATAAAAATCAATTAAATCATGCCGTGTGAAGACTGAGGACGATATTGATTTACAGTGATTATGAATTCAAAAGATAATTATTTGATTCAATCTCAATGATGATTTATAATAGCGAAATGTATCAAAAATCTATTAAACTCGAATATGTATGGTTCACCGACGTACAATTTTGTGACCAACAAATGAGAGAAACGACTAAAAGATTTTAATTTTTCCTTAAATCTAATTTTATGTTGTATTAAATTGATTCGATGATGAAATTGCTATATTTCCTCAGCTGAGCACGCGGTTATGTTATGCCGGGCTTAAGTGTGGTTATGTTCAACAAAAACTTATTCTTTTTCACCCGTTTAGTTGGGCGCCAGTGATTTGCTTGACCTTAGGTTGTCGGTCCAAACAGGAATCTTTATTTACGGTTGATGGATAGCTCGTTTCCAATGGATGGTGGCAAGAAAGTGGCTGACTTACGTGTAATGATTTTGTATTACCGGCTTATGGTGACTCAATTGCTGTCAAATGAATAGTCCAGATTTGATGCTCACAACTTCTTTATTCTACGCAACAACATGGCTAAGGATTTGCCGGAAGGAATGCAACCGCACCTTTTGCCTCTATTAACCCGATACAAGAAAAAATCACTTTTTACAGTGAGCCCTTTTCCTTATATTTGCTTGGACGCAGTCGATTTCACTTTCCACTTTCCACGGAGGGGTGAGTATCGACTCCCCGAATGTTCCCCAGCTTTTAATACACTTTAATTACTTGGTTGTAACTCCGTTCTCGCGAGGGCTGATGAGTGTGGTTCGCTCCGTTTCTAATTCCAAAAAGGAAAAAAGGAAATATATTTTTCTAGCCTTGTGGTATGTGACCACTGATTCTTTTATCGTATGTCAGTGTGGGCGTTTTCATAGTGGCCATGTCAATTCGTGTCTATACTGATATAATGGTTCGTGTCTTGAATAACTATTGGTTACGTACATTCATCTGGAAATATTTATTAAAAAACTATTAAAATCAGTAGGCATTGGGATTCTAATGCGAATACCTTCTAAATGGTTAGAGTAATCGATTAACCGTAGGAGACCTTTGTTGTAGAGCGTTAAATTTCCTATAGAAATAATTGAAACTCATTTGACAATAATTATTTGTTAGTAAGTTACAAAATTCAAAACAAAAAGTTATTTTCTTGAAATACTTAACTATTTGACCTTGAATATCTTTTAAATGGTTAGATTAATGAAAAGAGTAAATGAGACCATTTTTGTAGAGCGTTCAATTTCCTATAAATATTGATGATTCAACTGGTTTAACGATCTATTGGTGGTAAGATATTACCATTTTTATATGAGACTAAATTGAAAATGGAAAACTATGATGAGGATAATCTTCGCGTTAATATTAAGAGTTGAGATTTGGTAAGTACTTTCTAGAGGTACGCAGGAACTAGTTTCCGTGTGTCGGATTCAGAAAAAAATACTTAATTTTTTTTTACCCACCCTAATGTCCATACATATGTTTATGCATGTCTGTGCACCAATCTATTAATATCGTTGAATTATTTTAATATCTATTGCAAAATTTTATGCAGACAAGACTAAAAAGTATAAAATAAAAATAAATTCTCAATCCTACAGAAATTGTTTTGATAACTTTTGATTCTGGAATTTTAGCAAAAGTCATTATAAACAATTTATGAGATTGAAAATGAAAAGCGTGGGGCGCATGCATACATATGTATATGTAATACTCCTATATTGGCAGTAAGAGCTAGTACCGTCCGAAAACATTACAGTACAGATATATCAATAAAACCGTACAAAAGAACACATCTATACTAATATATATTTTGAAAGCCGTTTTTTTCTGAGAACCGATTTTTTTGAACCTCCCATAAGAACCGAATTTTTCAAACTCCATATCTCTGGAAATGTTCATGGTAGAGTTCTGGAACTTGGTATGGAGATATATGAAATCCATCGCATACTCTTGGAAAAAAATTGGAGCTATCAGAAAAGGGGGCGTGGCACCCTCCATACAAACCGAAAATTCATACTGCATATCTCTGGAAGTGTTCAAAGTAGAGTAATGGAACTTGGTATTGGCGCATATGAAATCGATCGCATAATCTTGGAGAAAAATTGGAGGTATTTGAAAAAAAACGCGTGGCACCTCCCTTTCAAAACGAATTTTTCATACTGCATATTTCTGGAAGCGTTCATGGTAAAATTTGTGAACTTGGTACGGAAATATATGAAAGCAATCACATACTCATGGAGAAAACTTGTTGGAAAAGGGCGTGGCACCTCCTATACAAACCGAAATTGTCATACTGTATATCTCTGGAAATGTCAATGGTGGAGTACTGGAACTTGGTATGGAGATATATGAAATTAATCGCATACTCATGACGAAAAATTCGGACTATTCGAAAACGGGGCCTGGCAACTCCCATACAAACCGAATTTTTCATAATAAGTATCTCTGGAAGTGCTCATGGTAGAGTACTGGAACTTGGTGTGGTGATATATGAAATTAATCGCATACTCATGACGAAAAATTCGGACTATTCGAAAACGGGGCCTGGCAACTCCCATACAAACCGAATTTTTCATAATAAGTATCTCTGGAAGTGCTCATGGTAGAGTACTGGAACTTTATACGGGCGTGGCACCTCCATAGAGGTAGAATTTTTCTTATTGCATATCTCTAGAATTGTTCTTGGTAGAGTACTGGAACTTGGTGTGGTGATATATGAAATTAATCGCATAGTCATGGAGAAAATATGGAGCTATTGGAAAAGGGGGGGTACCTACCATACAAGCCGAATTTCATACTGCATATCTCTGGAAGAGTTCATGGTGCAGTACTGGAACACTTCGTATGGAGATATATGACCTTAATCCCATACTCACTGAGATAAATGGGCTCTTTAAAAAGGGGGAGTGGAAAAGTACAAACCTACTGACTTTTATTTATCTTTGAATGTGTATATAATTCTTCTGTAGGTATATTTGCGAGTGAAATCCTAAATGGCTGGAGGGATTTTAACAAAGGTTTGTGTGCGTGTTTGAGTGGGTCCCTGGATAGTTTAGTTTCACAATTTGATCCGCCAGTTGGCACTGGAGTTGAGCTATTACTAAAAATCTTTTTTATGATCCGATTTGGCGAATATTCAAAACATGTATTGGAATCGGTAAAGACAGTCCAATTGCAAAAAAGATCTGCCAGGTGGTGCTGATGTCAAGTTATTACTAAAAATCGACAAGTGAGAAAAGGTGCCGTAAATGTCAGACTAAATCGACCTGTTGCACCATTGAGTATATCGAACTCCCGTGTGTTACGATTGGCCCAATGGATGTGATTTGCCAATATTATTACGCGTTAAAGCTTCATTCGAAGAAACCAGGGTTGAGTTGTGCAGTGGTAATTTCACATCACCACCAGTCGAAATACCTTAAAAGCCAGTTTCATGAACGCAATTTAATGAAAATTTATTTTTTTAATTGAATTTAATATAGAACCTGACAGAAAAAATAATTTTTCACTTAAATTGCTTTTATATTAGGTCATTGTTTTTCTATACCATTACTTATTGAAAATGTTTGCGTGTATACTTATAACGGGTGATTTTTTTGAGGTTAGGATTTTCATGCATTAGTATTTGACAGATCACGTGGGATTTCAGACATGGTGTCAAAGAGAAAGATGCTCAGTATGCTTT
>NW_016158420.1:94953-107678 GCF_001687245.7 Rhagoletis zephyria
AAAAAAAAGTTATCAAGCTCTTAAAAAATCACCCGTTATATCGTCAGACACGAACAAAGGCGCGAGCTCAAAAGTTGACCGCGAAAAAAGGCGCATTAAAAAACTTCAGCGAAGAAAGACCCTTAACATAGTTGACGGCGAAGAAAGCCGCGTTAAAATATTTGACGGCGAAGAAGGACGCGTAAACTTATTTTCGCGGTCAACTATGTTTGCGGTTGTAATAGTATGTACATTCCGCAAAGAGTTTTTGGCGAATAATGCGGAAGTGACAGTCCTTGGCCAAGTATAAATCTATGATTACGCGGCTTTCTTCGCCGTCAACTAGGTTACGCGTCTTTCTTCGCCGAAGTTGTTATTAAGCGCCTTTTTGCGTAAAATTTTTATTATGCGTCATTTTTCGCCGCTTTTATTCGTCTCTAGTGATGATATGTATATGTAAGTAAAAAATTTTAGCTACCATTTTTAGCCACAACGAATTTTTTTAGCTCTTTTTTNAAATTGCTTTTATATTAGGTCATTGTTTTTCTATACCATTACTTATTGAAAATGTTTGCGTGTATACTTATAACGGGTGATTTTTTTGAGGTTAGGATTTTCATGCATTAGTATTTGACAGATCACGTGGGATTTCAGACATGGTGTCAAAGAGAAAGATGCTCAGTATGCTTTGACATTTCATCATGAATAGACTTACTAACGAGCAACGCTTGCAAATCATTGAATTTTATTACCAAAATCAGTGTTCGGTTCGCTTTACGTCCGATTTATGGTCTACATAATCGACCAAGTGAGCAAACAATTAATGCGATTGTGACCAAGTTTCGCACTNGTTGTTATTAAGCGCCTTTTTGCGTAAAATTTTTATTATGCGTCATTTTTCGCCGCTTTTATTCGTCTCTAGTGATGATATGTATATGTAAGTAAAAAATTTTAGCTACCATTTTTAGCCACAACGAATTTTTTTAGCTCTTTTTTAGCCCCTTTTTTAAAGGAATTGGGCTACCACTAAAAAGATTCGCGGCAACACTGTCACGTACACAATAAATACCAGGGATGTTGCGAATATTTGCATTTGCATTCGTTATGCGAATCATACGCATCATTTTATACATTCGCATTCGCATCAAATGATACGAATGTTTTGCGAATGCGAATGTGTAAATGGGCAGAGTGTCGACTCTAATGTTGTTGAAATGGCTCTATGTCTGCCTAACCAGGGTGCGGGCAATAACCGGCATTTAGCTTCAGGCGCTAAACGGTTAAGTAACGGGTGATTTTTTTGAGGTTAGGATTTTCATGCATTAGTATTTGACAGATCACGTGGGATTTCAGACATGGTGTCAAAGAGAAAGATGCTCAGTATGCTTTGACATTTCATCATGAATAGACTTACTAACGAGCAACGCTTGCAAATCATTGAATTTTATTACCAAAATCAGTGTTCGGTTCGCTTTACGTCCGATTTATGGTCTACATAATCGACCAAGTGAGCAAACAATTAATGCGATTGTGACCAAGTTTCGCACTCAGTTTACTTTATTGGACATTAAACCAACCACACGAATGCGTACAGTGCGTACAGAAGAGAATATTGCGTCTGTTTCTGAGAGTGTTGCTGAAGACCGTGAAATGTCGATTCGTCGCCGTTCGCAGCAATTGGGTTTGCGAAACACATTTCGAACCGAACACTGATTTTGGTAATAAAATTCAATGATTTGCAAGCGTTGCTCGTTAGTAAGTCTATTCATGATGAAATGTCAAAGCATACTGAGCATCTTTCTCTTTGACACCATGTCTGAAATCCCACGTGATCTGTCAAATACTAATGCATGAAAATCCTAACCTCAAAAAAATCACCCGTTAGTATATCATAATTTATGGGCCTTTAACAAGTACTGTTTAAAGTCGTATAACTAAGGTGACATTGAAAAATGTGAAATAAAAGCTCAATTGAAGGCCTATCTTAAAGAAAAGCGGGCTCATCTCGGTGAAAATCCTCTCGATTGGGGGAAAACTAAAAAAAAATACGACAAATTGACAGATCTGGGCCGCAAATATTTGAGCGCTCCACCCGCCGTTCCAAGTGAGCAGTTTTTTATTGCAGCCGGAATTATATACGAGCCTCTAAGAAATCGCCCCATGGGAGAAAAGGCAGCAAAATTACTTTTTTTTAAATATAATATGCACATTTTGAACTTTGACTACAAGGTTAAAACACTGTATAGGTTAAGCACTCGTTCAATGTTCTAATAATTTACAAAATTTTTAGAAAATAAAAACCATGACTTAACATTCCCATTCGCACATTCGCATTCGCGAATGTGAAAAATATGGCATTCCAAATATCCCTAATATATACACAAAAACTGTACTAGACTGTCTCGCTTTGATTTCGGGATGCTTACACATTGGGAAGTTAGCTTACTGCTAATATAGAAGTATTACATATGTATATGGGCGCATGTAATAGACTTGATATTGATATGAAAAGTAATATATGTATGTGGGTATATGAATAATGATCGCTTAAAATCGATCTCAAATTGTGTACAACGCTTTTATCAACCAAAAGTTATTATAAACAAATAATGAGACTGAAAATGAAAAGCGTGGGGCGCATGTAATAGACCAGAAGTGATATGAAGGGTAATATAAGTATGTATGTGGATATATGAATAACGGCCGCTTAAAATCGAACTCAAATTTGTACTTTCTTTGTAGAAATTTTAGGTCTATGTTATGTAGTTTGACTATTGTCATTTAAATGTAATGCTTTGTATTGCATGCGCCCCACGCTTTTCATTTAAAATCTCATTAATTGTTTATAATGACTTTTTCTAAAATTCCAAAATTAACAGTTATCAAAACAAATTCTATAGAACTGAGAATTATTATTTTCTACTTATTAGTCCATTTATAAAAGCGTTGTATATTAAAAAGTTTTTTTTTATGTTATTTATTTCTCTGCAGCTTCCATGACACTCCGCATCGTACCAGTTGTTCTTTCGGGCTCGCTGAAATCCAACTACTTGTTCGGCCCAAAACGGTGCCGACCGAGAGCAAGAAAGTAGGAATGAGAGATGACGCGAAATACCGTAGTAAGGGTGTCGCCTTTGTTCTCCCCTATTGCGGCACTTTTGTTGTCCGCTGTATGATGGCAATGGCAAGTCCATGGTGTTGTTTGTGTGCGCCGTGGTGGCGGCCGCTAAAGCGCCCAATTCGCTTCTAGAATGATCGGGCCGGCGCCAATTGATCGGGCACCAACAGCACCGACGCTGACACTCCAACGGTTTGCGTACCGATGCAACTGCGTGCCGGGACAGTTCTAAGCGAGATTTGAGAAAGGCAACATCCTTATTGCGAGTTCGAGTGCTTTTCATTTCATACATAGTGTAGTGCGAAGTGCTATATTTTGAATTGAAATTCATTAAGTGCCAGGCGAAGCACTTAGGTTGCAATAGCAGTAGCAATTAATTTCGAGGATAGCGCCAGTCGAGACGTGGGGAAGTCGGCACCGGATTTGGGAGCCATATTCCCGAGGAGCCCCCCTCGGTCGGAACGCCCACCGGCCCCCGATAAGTATCGTTTCCTTTTTGTGTGTCTGTGTTCAGGCGTTATTGTTGTCGGCAGGCTTCCTCCTATTGTGTGTCCCTTTCCGATCCTGTTTAGCATCCTGCACCCTGAACTCAGTCATACAGGCGGGTTAAAGATATCCCCGGCAGCACGCGCGGGAGTGCGAGTGGGTTCGTAACCTTTTGGTTGGACCTCACCTCGGGTGCGCCCCAAAAACCAGGTTTTGTTTTGTTTCGATTTCTTTGGTTGTAAATCTTGCTGTCTTGTTTTCGACCCACCCTAGTGTTGGTAGCTTCATATTTATTGTGTGTGATAACTAGTGCATTTTATTTAGTTTGAATAGTTTGTATACTGTCTAAAAAAAAACACAATTTAGCGAATGCCCGCTAATACCCCACCAACTCAATAAAGCGCGAAGTTTGAGAGTTTCCCCGAAGATTTTAAGTGTCTTACTTTTATATTTTTGGAATCAAGTGGTGAGTGCGCCCCCAAATAGTGTTAGCCCCTGGTGTACGAGTGAAAATGGTATTTCTGCGCCAAAAAGACAGGCACCTTTGAAAAAAAAACCAAAACAGTGAATAGAAAAAACACGAAAAATACATGAATATACAAAAATAAGGGCAAAAGTGAACAAAAAGCAGCATACGTCATAAATAATTTACTAAAATAAAACGGGCGCGACGTGTAAATTTCACCTTTAACACATAAACAAAAAATTTCGGGGGCAAAAAACAAAAAAATAAAATAAATTAACAACAAAATTAATCACCAACAAGAGAGGAAGAGCGTTGGGCAAATCAGCTACATTAAGAAAGCGAGGACGCAAAATCAACGAGGGAGGAGGACAGTATACGGAGCACAGGCACTATGTTGTCCATAGTTCAAACTCAACAACACCATCTAAACCCCAAAGCCCTTGAACATATCAAAGCGAGTTGTATCGTTCCACTTATTTTAGTATCATAAATCATGTCAAAAAGCGAACTGAGCCCAATTTAATAAACAATATTTTTTCTTGAATAACGGCGCTAGTTCATTTACAGCTGCCAGGAAAAATTTAATTGCGATACATATACACATATTATGAAAGATATAAATATATATACATACAGTCCACTCAGAAAACTAACAATTCAGCATAGCTTAAAAATAAAAGGCGCAAAATTATTTACATAAATGCCCGTCTGTATGTATGTAAATATATATAGAAATTCCCCAAAATAAATACAGTTCGCTTTAGAAGCTACATATCAAAAACAATAGTTCCTCCGCTTACTTATGTGCTTAAATTCCGTGTAATAAAACACAAACAATTATATCGTAAAATATACATACATATATTCAAGTGGACACTTGCAAAAATTTCCAGCAATACCCCTTCTGTTTGTATAACAAACAGCAAGCAGGATTGCATAAACAAGTAAGCAACATTGCAAAATAATAACTAACAAGAATTCGCGGCAAAACAACGAATAGCGTATGTGCACATAAACACAACAATACATAAGACATAACATCCCCCAGTTACCCTTTCTGTACCTAATACAATACAAGCTTAATAATTAGGGTGCTCACAGTTCTCTATTATCTACTGTGTTAATTTTGCCACCTGGTAACTTTAAAACATTTTACCATGTGGTAACTTTGTTTGTTGTTGGTTCCCATACTAATTTGAGATAACACTTGAGTAAAATTACTCGACTTTGTCTCATGTTTATGTTTTTTGTTAAACTGGCATCTATCGCTGCTTGTACATACATACATGAGTTTCGCTTTGCGCCTGCCTGAAGCTGGCAAAGGTTCTTTTTTTTATTTTTGCGCTGTGCTAGCTGAGTATAAAAAAAGAGAAGGGAGAATAGAGAGAAATATGTATGTGGTTTGTTGATGCTCTTTAAACACTAATAGGCTAACCTAATATTCGCGGCTTGCGTTTTGGTACGCATGCCGTCGAATTGGTTTTTTTGCGTCACCCGAAATTGACTTGCATGCGTTTGCATTTGATTTCATTGAGCGAAACGTCAAATCAAAATGTCACGCAGAACAAAAATTGGAAATTGAGTTAGCTTCATACGCACGCCGTTCAATTTCGGTTGATCTCATACAAGTTGCATGTGCATGAGAAATTTTTGACAATAAATTAGCGGCGTGCGTGAATATTGGGTTAGCCTGTAACAGGCTAACCTAATATTCGCGGCTTGCGTTTTGGTACGCATGCCGTCGAATTTGTTTTTTTGCGTCACCCGAAATTGACTTGCATGCGTTTGCATTTGATTTCATTGAGCGAAACGTCAAATCAAAATGTCACGCAGAACAAAAATTGGAAATTGAGTTAGCTTCATACGCACGCCGTTCAATTTCGGTTGATCTCATACAAGTTGCATGTGCATGAGAAATTTTTGACAATAAATTGGCGGCGTGCGTGAATATTAGGTTAGCCTGTAAGGCGTGAAAGGCAAACGGTCTAGCAATGCTTGGTATTGTTGATCAACTTAATACTTTATTTAAACATAAGGGTTGCTCACAGTTCGAGTGTGTTATCTTGTTAAAGTTGCCACCTTTTAACTTTAGAAGTAAACTGTGAATACCCTAATTGTCTGTCAATATACGCATATACATACTTCCGTTCTTTGAACCCAAAAATAATATTGACAACAAAACATACTCACCTACATATCTATTTACATACAAGCGGATTATTAGCAAGCAAACTGCACAAGGCGAATTTATACAAGGTGGTGTTGATGGCGAATTTAGATTTTCGCCGCGGTACTTACTTATTAATGTCAAAATAGTGTGTTTGTTGTAATATGAATTCGCTTGGTTTACAACAAACACATCATTTTGACATTAATAAGTACCGCGGCGAAGATCTAAGTTCGTCAACAACACCACCTTGTATAAATTCGCCTTGCCTATGCACTTACGCAAAATTGCATACAAAAAAAGTTATAAAAAGTGCGGGTACGAAAAATCGCGGCATATATAAAATTGTTTACCAAATTATATACATTATCTGATACAAGCAAAATCAGAGCAATAAGATTTTCAAATAAATAATACATCCTAATAGGAGATTGTTAAATAAACATCCGAAGGGATCATTAAATAAACCTCCAAAACGTATATCTATACTACAATAAAAATAAAATAGGGCGGTTTTTAATACAAATTAATTTCGATCGGGATTTACAAGGCGACTAGCTCTATTTCTTCTACACGAAAAGAGAAAAGACAATAAATTAAAATAAATTGTTCGCCTTTCACAAAAAATGTATAATAAAAGAGCGGTGAGTTGAAGTGAAAAATCGATACTTCCCCTGACTAATTTAATCGGAGGCTACTCATTTATTTGCTTAATAGACAGTTGCATGAATGTAGTGGTTGGCATTTATGAGACAGTCGTTTGTGCTCCAAACTGTTTGCTCATTCAACCCTTAGAAAGCAAGGTGAATGAATGAGTGTGTAGAGAATAGTGAGAACTGCTTTCTTGGCACAAAAAATAAAGAGACACATGGTGTGCAAAGCGATACAAGACAGTTGTACTGCCGCCGATGAGTGTGCGAATATCTGACGAAACACAGTGAGTATTCGAATGTGTGCTATTGTCACATAACAAAATATTTGCCTTTTGGTAAACGGAAGCAAAAGAATTAGAAAAATGCAATGTAAATATGTATGTTTTACTACGTTTTTTTAAATAATTTATTGAAAATAACCAATAATTAGATTTTTCCATAACTACCTAATAAATAAAAATCGTTCTTATATTTATGTATTTCATTGTAAGTAAGAAAAGCAACATTTTTCAATAACTAATATTTAATTCATCCCTACATTCACACTTAATGAAAATAAAAACAGACTTCAGATAATAACATATGTGCGTATGTATGTACATATCGCTCATTTACTTTAATACTTCATAACTATAACATTTTATTTTCAAAAATAAGTTTCTTGTTCCAACTCTTTTATAATATCATTTTCCTTAGCATTAGAATTTAAAAACATTAGTTGGTTGACATTAACTGGGTTTGAACCGATCAAACTTCGTTTCTCTGATATGAGAAGCCTAGCCTTGAAAAAACCCTTTCAGAAGCGGCACTACTAGCTGGCACCGCTAGAATTTTACAGCTTGTTTTGTATAATAATGGGAATTCTTTTATACACATTTTTTCATTTTCATCAAACAAAACTAACTTGTTGGCTGGAGGGAACAGGAAAAGTGCTATTTTGTATATTGACATGTTTGGCAGGACAATAGTATCAACGGGATCAAGCAATTTTTCTTTTAAATTTTTGGAAATATCTGTATCTTCATTGTTTGGCATGCACGATTTCTTTAAACGGTGTATATGTACTACTGCCAAATGAAGAGTGACATTCTTTTCAGCTTCCAGTATCTTCGATGACTCTTCAAAAGGTTTTAATATTTTAATTACTGCTTTAATGCATTCTAAGCTAACATTATGCATTCTGTCAAGTTCATCTTTCTGTTCTAATATATTCACGATTTCAACCCAACTTTTCTCTATTGAAGAAATCATATAATAAATAGTGTTCCAACGTGTGCATGAAAAGCTTTTTAAAGAGGATCTTAATGAGGAATTTATGCCCGACTTTTTAAAAAATTTAACTAGTTTCGTAGAAGATTTGCAAAGTTTCGCGACCTCAGTAACTTCTTTCATCGATTTTTCCAGTATATTGTGCAGTAAGTGGTTTATGCAGTTTATGTGGTTGAAGGTGCGAAATGCTGCCACCATGTTTGAGCCTCTGTCTGTGACAACAATGGCCTGGTCGACGAGTGCGCAATCAAATTCGTCCAAGAGTTTCTCAACCTTTGTTGTAATGTTTCCACCTTTAAAAATAAAATATAAAATATCTTGATCAGCAATTAAATAATAATAATAATAATAATGTAAATAACAATAATAATAATGTAAATAATAATAATAATAATGTAAATAATAATAATAATAATAATTGAAAAAGTTTTGGTTTTGAGTTTAACTACCTGTGCATTTTGCGCCTTCCATTGACTTCATTCCCAAAAGATGAGTGATTAATTGCCCATTTCTGACAAAGTGAATCGTCAAAGATAAATATGATGTTCTTAAATAATCATCTGTCCATATGTCGGATGTNTGTACATTTTGCGCCTTCCATTGATTTCATTCCCAAAAGATGAGTGATTAATTGCCCATTTCTGAAAAAGTGAATCGTCAAAGATAAATATGATGTTCTTAAATAATCATCTGTCCATATGTCGGATGTGAGGCCAAATCCCACGTTTTTTACCGATTGAATTTCTTCTCGTATTTTTTCGAAATATACATTGTATATTTTACCGACATTTCGCACGATTGTTGTTGGATGGGGTAGTAACTTGCTTACATCTATATGTTGGCCATATTTTGCACCGGTTGCTATTAGAAATTCTGAAAATCTCGTCAATCCGGGGTCTTCCACAATTTTAAATGATCNGTTCCACAATTTTAAATGATCGACAACTCCCTACTATCCACATTGTCAGAATTCGTATTCCGGCTTTTTTTGTCTCAACGTCGACGTCTATTTTTGCCGCCAAAGTACTATCGTTACATCTTGATATCAAATAGCACTTGTGTTTAACTAAATTTGATGTGCTAATTTGATGTGCTTGTCCTTGAGAACTTGTACACATTTATGCATTTTCTACATGCCACAACATTTTCGATTTCCTCTCCGTTATTTTTCTCCACTTTACCAAAAATCTCCCAGACTTTACTTTTTCCAATTTTATCACTGATTTTAAATTCGTGCTGAATAATTTTAGTCTTTATATCTGAATTACTAAGCTCTATTCTGGATGTATTCGGATCGTTGCTAGATGAGGAAGCCATCATTAAATTCTATAAGAATATAAAAATATGCTTATTTATAACACTATCAACTTAAACAAAATTATACTTTTAAAAAATTTGGAAAGTGATTTTTTAGATACACTTACATCTTCTGCGTCCATTGCAACGTTTTTACACTATCACTTTTTAGATATTATTCAGCTGGTANCTATCTGAATTACTAAGTTCTATTCTGGATGTGTTCGGATCGTTGCTAGCTGAGGAAGCCATCATTAAATTCTATAAGAATATAAAAATATGCTTATTTATAACACTATCAACTTAAACAAAATTATACTTTTAAAAAATTTGGAAAGTGATTTTTTAGATACACTTACATCTTCTGCGTCCATTGCAACGTTTTTACACTATCACTTTTTAGATATTATTCAGCTGGTAATGAAATAGACACTTGTTGCANAGATGTACTTACATCTTCTGCGTCCATTGCAACATTTTTACACGATCACTTTTTAGATATTATTCAGCTGGTAATGAAATAGACACTTGTTGCATGCAATGCAAAACGAAAAAGCGTACATTGAGAGTTAGGGTTGACGCGGGTAACCACTAATCAATAATTTGGAAAGCCCAAATTCTTAAATTTTGTTTGCCTGTTTCATATTCTTCATATATCTCCCGGTCTTAACCTACATACCTGGTAAGCTGACCCTTTAGTAGCTTAATTATGCTTGTATATTTGTGAACTTGCATAANTAAGCTGACCCTTTAGTAGCCTAAATATGCTTGAATATTTGTGAACTTGCATAAACGCAGTTGCATACAATGCCATTCTGGCGTTTCGTATATACATTTAATACATATGTGTGTGTGTACGAAATTCGCGAATATTAAAAAAAGGTTTATGTAAAAATCGGCAAGTGAAAAAATCCCAAAGGGGCTGTTTTTTTTAATTATAGAAGTATAAGTGCTGCTGCATTCTTCAAACTTGTACGACTAGTTTTGGTTTACTAGAGGGAAGGTATCCTCCTTAACAATGCCAAATTCTCTAAAGGAAATATTTAAGGACACGCCCTTACTAACAAAATTGAGTATAAGGGGATTTTTTTTTTTAATATTCGAAATGTTTTTCATATTAAATATTTTTTGTTAACTTTGTATTAAAACATGGCTTAAGTTTTAACAAACACCATATAAATCCAAGTTTCAAACTTTGTACGAAATTTATGAGTATTTGCAGTTTCATGAAANAAATATAAATCGAAGTTTCAAACTTTGTACGAAATTTATGAGTATTTGCAGTTTCATGAAAATTACAAACTTTTTAATCAGTAATTAAAAAAATCCAGCATACGTTATAGCCCATTAAATTTTAGTATAATAATGTGCAAATTTTAAATTTCTTTTAAAGTCCGTGTAGATTTTTGATGTTTTTTTTTTGCTGACGGTGCTACGCATTTTCTTCCGTATATATTAAATATGTATATTTTCAGCATAGTCTAAAGTACATTCATACGTACATATATATGTATGTATGTAGGTAGCAACATTTTTCCTATCCATGTCTCATTACAAAAAAAAAATATGAAAAGCATCTANTACTCCACATAACCACCTCCGAGCAAACTAAGCTGCCGCCATTTAATTTAGCAAACAAAAGTTTGTCTGCATAACACCGACCTAATCATTATTGCCAAGCGCTTGCTGCCTGCCGCACCAACAGGCATCGCTGGCCACATGACTGCCTGCGCAACATTCACCACATTCGTAACATTTATTAGCTCAGTATATCCAGTAAACAAACTTAGCTATTTTTTTTCACCAAGTTTGGTCCCCATAAAGGACTAGTGTTGCAAGCAACGCTTTTTCGGCAATTAGGGTGTTGTGCAGCTATTTAATGTGGTGAAAATTATTTAAGCACTGGAGAGATTTATTCACATAGAATTGGAGATAGGGCTGATAGATTTATTTTAAATAAATTGTGAATCTGCGAAAATATCTTTTCAGCAGATGAATATACTTTTTAACCTTTTTCCCGAAAATTTACATACAGGCTCGAAAATATGCGAGTAACATTAGGTTTGTATAGTAACTTCTCCAGTAAAACATTGGAGCGAGAGCGTAAAAGCAAAATAGAGCGTAAAATTGAGAAGAAGAGAGCGTAAAATTGAGAAGAAGAGAAAACTAGCAGAAGAGGTTATTGAACACAAAACTAGCAAAAACTTGCAAGAGAACAGTTGTTGCACTGCTTTGACAATCTGCTGTAAACATTTTACTATTTATAAATCAGTTTTAAACTCTTTGCTTTACACACAAGCACTTACACTGTCCAGTACATCATTAATATTATGATTTCCACTCATTTTACTTTTGTTTGTGCCAAGGCGAATCAATATAAGGTGATAGCAGGAGTACAAAAACAAAAATTTACATGTATTTTGTTTTTGCTTTGGCGGCATAAACTGTCAAAACCTGTAAGTGTGAGTAGAAATTCAAACAAAATTTTTCAATTTGATATCAGAAGCCGTGCGGCGAAACACATACACAAAATCAACTGAGCTAGTAACACCACTTTTTATATATTCTTTTGACATTTATTCTTCTTCTTCTTCTGCTAGCTAATTTCTGCTAGTAAAAATTTCACTAGCAAGAATTTGCAGCTCTCTCGTGTTGTTACGCTCTCGATTCAGTGCTCTCTTGCAAATTTTTTGGGTTATCATACACTTTTCCAGTAAAAGTTTGCAGGTTCCAGTACAAATTAGTACTGACTATTGGTAA
The DNA here is from genome assembly GCF_001687245.7 of Rhagoletis zephyria. Classification (NCBI taxonomy): domain Eukaryota; kingdom Metazoa; phylum Arthropoda; class Insecta; order Diptera; family Tephritidae; genus Rhagoletis; species Rhagoletis zephyria. The sequence goes on from NW_016158420.1 coordinate 107,148, forward strand.
CTATACAAACCTATTCAAATATCGTCGCCTGGATGGAAAATTGCCGGAAGCGTCATTTTGACAATTTGTGGTTTTTGGATATCTTCTTTAGTTTCCGACTAATTGACTAAAATTTTTTCGGTTATTTGGTACAAATTGCGTTAGTATTGCTGTCGTACTAAACTAATCAAGATCTTTCAAATAGAGTTATCTGTTCTTCTTTAGTTTCCGACATATTCAGCTTTATCATGAGTTTCATTTTATAGAACCGGGTCACTTTTCGTTTGCGTGTGTTCACTTCAGGTGGATGAAAAAATTGTTGGCGAAATTTTGTTCGGGCGAAACTCACGATTAGGCTGATTAGTAAAAAGTATGGTTAATTTATAAAAATTGTTATCACATTTTGGCGTATATCACTAAAACTGACTGCAAATTGTTTGACAAATGTCGTATACGACAAAATTTTATTAAACTCATAAATGCTTGACACTAAACTAAAAAAAAATAAGATAATTTAAGAATTTCATGAACTAGTACATAGCATTCTCCGAC
>NW_016158420.1:108757-129460 GCF_001687245.7 Rhagoletis zephyria
AATTTTCCAACTGCGCCTTCTTTGTTGGCTCGACATATCCTAAAAAGACATAAATTTACAGAAAGAACAAGGACCAGGGATGTAATTTTAAGTAAACTATTATTCAGGGGCAAGGCGCAGAGCGTTCGGGGCAGCAATATTAATTTGTATCAAATATAACATTAAACGGTGGTTCTAATACATTTTTTGATATTATTAACCAGAGTACATACATTATATGGTATTTCTTTCAAAAATTAATGTACTATATGAACTTTTTTTTCAAATATTTCTTAAGTTTCTTTCATGAGTGCAGAAAAGCAACCATGCGTGTAAGAAATTGTGTGCTACCTAAAATTTCATCTCTGGAAACTTTATCCCCATAAAGGACTTCACCACAGTTTTTTTACTGGATATACTGAGTTTATTAGCTTGCTCGTTCAGTCATGAATGACCATGGTCGATCGGTGAGCGTAAGTGAGCGTCGCTAGGAGATGATTTCAGTATTCAGTCAAGAGAGGGATAAGAGAGTATTGTTATTGTTCTCTTATTTCGCTGTGAATATTCACCACGTTGTACACTAGCTTGTGTAAATAGAATGAGCAGTACATTCACAGTCGACTAAGTCGTGTAAATGCTAGAAGTGAATGTCGCATGCAGGGTTCTATTGCTTAAAACAGAGAAAACCCGAACCAAAAAAAAAACACAAATTCTCGAGTTCACAATTAAATGCAAACGAACAAGTCCCCCGTCAAAGAACCGAAAACACCTCAATTGACGAAGATAAGCACCAAAGCATCCCTGCAGAAGCTACGCGCTCAAAACAGAATGCGAAGCAAAAAAAGACCGAAGATTTTTCGGCCGCAAAATTTATTGCGGAAAGTGACAATCTAGATAATAAGATACTGCACTAGGTTTTCCGCAGCCCCTATACAAGGCAATTGAGAATCACTTCTGGAAGTAAAAACCCAAAGTCTTGTTAAGTTTTGAACACGTCTCCAATCGGCTTATGACGCCATAATTGAAACTGAGGATTCAGATTTACCTGAAAATTTTAAATCCTTGGCTTACGCCAAGTATGAAAATTACTTAGACCAATACGAAGAAACAAAAGCTTTGATTTCCGATCAACTAAAGTTAATAAAGCCATTAAATTCACCTACACCACCCCCAAGAGTAGAGCTACCCTAAATACAAATCCAAGAAGCCAGCTCAGGCATACATCTTAAAGTGTCAGCATGTAATGCAGAAGTATTTCATGGAGGTTATGAACAATGGCCGTCCTGCCGGGACATGTTTACTGCCGTATACATAAACCATCCAAAGTTATCTCAAGCGCAAAAACTGTATCATCTCAGATACAAAACAAAAGATCAAGCAGGCGCTTTAGTAAAACAATTCGCTTAGTGACGATAATTTTAATATGCGACGCATTAAGATCACGATATGAGAATGAAAGGGTATTGGTCGATAATGAAATAACGATTTTAATGAACTTGCAAAAATTCAAAAAGAAGCAAGTGAAGAATTCATGAAATTACAGTCCATGGTATCAAACTGTTTGTCGGTTCTCGCGACACAAAACATTCCCACTGATAGTTGGGACCCTATTCTGGTAAACGTATGCGCTGCAACTTTACCAGAGAAATCGTTACTCTAACGCTACGTGCACACTGCAGCCGGCATCGGCCGAATTGTGCTCGGCCGATATCGGCTATATGCGGGCGATATGAATAAACACTTATGAGCGCTCTCACACATAAACCGATAACCGAACCGATATCGGCCGTTGACGTCCGTCACTGACGATAAATTCAAACATGTTTGTTTTTCTCGTCCGATGTCAAGTGAAAAGTACCAAAATTGGCTGCAAAAAATTTACCTATTGGGTGCAAAAACAAAAAAATGACATATAAATCACATGTTTAGAGTATGTCAATTAAAATGTATCAAAATAGTTCACTGCTTACAAAATTGTAATGAAAAATAGACTTGTGTTCACAAATACGGTCGGAAAATAATCTGGTTAAGTGTGCGCATCAGTTCGGACGGTCAAATTGTTCGGCCGAAATCGGTCAGCCTATCGGATGCAATGTGCGCCTAGCTTATGGGAGCAATCCCTCTCATCCCGAAAAAAATGCCCAACGTGGAAACAAATGGAAGATTTCCTCACCACCCAATTCGAAATCGCAGAAAGGGTAGATAAAAAAATATCAAAGCCGAAAAATACACAGCTCGACCTCAATAGAAGCTACAATGGACCCCAAGCCAGTAACAATAATTTACATAATCGAATTTTCAACAGAACTCAATCGTTCATCTCAGAATAAAGCAAACGTATGTCATGCGAATTTTGTAAACTCATTACTCACTCATTAAGATCTTGCGAGAAGTTTAAAAAACTTACAACAACCGAACGATATAATGTCGTTAGAAATAATAGACTTTTCACAAATTGCTTCTCACACTCTCACAAGCAAAAAGACTGTGAAAGTAAATTCAATTGTGTATACTGCCAAAAGAGGCATCACTCGATGCTCCACATTAATAATTTAACCCCCCAAAATAGTTCTAACTCGCAAAGAGCCACAGGGCTAGATGCAACAGCTAGACCCGAACACCCCGAAAATCTCGAAATCGAAACCGAGAAACCATAGCTCTAACTCGCAAAGAGCCACAGGGCTAGTTGCAACAGCTAGACCCGAACACCCCGAAAATCTCGAAATCGAAACCGAGAAACCATAGCTCTAACTCGCAAAGAGCCACAGGGCTAGTTGCAACAGCTAGACCCGAACACCCCGAAAATCTCAAAATCGAAACCGAGAAACCATGCTATTCAAAAACAGCAAACATACAAGCGCTTCATTCGGAAAATGAAAGTAAAATTTTACTGCCAACCGCGATTGTCCCAATTGAACATCGAGGAGAATTATTCAAGCTTAGAGCTCTAATCGATCAAGGCTCACAAAGATCGTTTATCTCATCAAAAGTACAAAACCGGTTAAAACTCACAACCCCAAATTTAAACTTTGAAATTTCGGGGATGGGTGGAAGAGTAATTCAAAACTCTAATAAAATCTGCTCATTAGCCCTGATTTCCCCCAATGCGGATGTAAGAATAGAGGCACACGCCATAGTTCTGCCGCAACTTACAAATATGCTTCCAAGCTATAAAGTAAATGGCAAAGATCGCCAAAAATTTGCCCACCTCAAATTAGCGGATCCCAACTGCCACACCCCCGCGCAAATTGATATCCTATTAGGCAGTGACCTAATCCCCCAAATAATGCTAGAAGGCATTGAAAAAATTTCAAATACCCTGTTAGCCCAAAATACCATCTTTGGATGGATATTGAGCGGTCAAGTAAAAGAAAAAATATCGGTATTAACAACTCAAGTTGAAAATATTTCAAACGAATACCTCAGTTCTCAATTAAGAAGATTTTGGGAGTTAGACGAATTCCCCCCATGCAAGTCATTACCCCAGAAGATAAGTATTGTGAAGACTATTATAAAGCCGCATCTACAAGATCAAAAAACGGCCGTTACGTCGTACGGCTACCATTCAAGCCACAATTTCCCGACACACTCGCCTTAGGTCACTGCCGAACCTCAACACTTCAGCAATTTTTAAGTATGGAAAGAAAACTGCTAAAAAAAGGCGAGCTAAAAACCTCGTATGACAATGTACTCGAGGAATACCTCAAATTAAATCATATGGAAGTAGTCGAGTCATATGAAAAAATAACAAAAGGTAAATATACACACACCATGTAGTAATAAAGCCAGAAAAACTTACAACAAAAGTAAGAGTTGTATTCAATGNGCCGAACCTCAACACTTCAGCAATTTTTAAGTATGGAAAGAAAACTGCTAAAAAAAGGCGAGCTAAAAAACTCGTATGACAATGTACTCGAGGAATACCTCAAATTAAATCATATGGAAGTAGTCGAGTCATATGAAAAAATAACAAAAGGTAAATATACACACACCATGTAGTAATAAAGCCAGAAAAACTTACAACAAAAGTAAGAGTTGTATTCAATGCCTCGAAATGCACAAGCTCAGACAATTCATTAAATGACGTATTATATACCACACTACAATCCGATTTAATGCTCCTAATACTAAATTGGCGCATGTTTAAATACGTTTTCAATGGGGATGTCGAGAAAATGTACAGATAAATCCTTGTACATAAAAATGATCAAGATTTTCAGCGCATTATATTTCGCAATTCACCTAGTAGTCCAATACGCGACTACAAATTANACAATTCATTAAATGACGTATTATATACCACACTACAATCCGATTTAATGCTCCTAATACTAAATTGGCGCATGTTTAAATACGTTTTCAATGGGGATGTCGAGAAAATGTACAGATAAATCCTTGTACATAAAAATGATCAAGATTTTCAGCGCATTATATTTCGCAATTCACCTAGTAGTCCAATACGCGACTACAAATTAAGAACGGTGACATTTGGGGTAAATTGCGCCCCCTTTTTTGCCATTCGAACACTTCACGAATTGGCAAACGATATAAAAGGAAAATTGCCTCTAGCAACCCCGGAGTTAAAAACACAAACTTATGTGGACGATATCCTGTCGGGAAGCCACAGCTTACCCCAAGCATGTGAATCACTATCTCAAGTGATCCGAGCCCTCAACTCCGCAGGGTTCTCCTTAAAAAAGATAACGGCCAATCACCCCGAAATATTAAAGAATATAAATAAAGACCACATATTAGACACAAACTGCCTCATCTTTGAAAAAGAAAGTACCACCAAAACTCTGGGAATACGATGAAATGCGATATCAGATCAATTCTCATAAACCCTTGAGTCAATATCTGCAAAAACCAAAAGGCAAATCCTGTCGTCTGTGGCAAAACTTTTTGACCCCGCAGGATGGCTTGCACCAATTATGATCCAAGCAAAAATGCTAATTCAAGAATTGTGGCTAGACGGAACATATTGGGATGAATAAGTTAAACCACTACGCTTGATAAAATGGTCCAAATTTGCCAACAATCTGACCACTATTTTCGAAATATAAATCCCTCGATGGGTAAACTACTCTCCCGAACATCAAGTCGAACTTCATGGCTTCTGCGACGCCTCTGAAAAGGCATACTGCGCTACTATATACGTGCGCACCCAACAAGATGGCAAACCAACAAGCCACTTGCTAGTCGCGAAAGGCAAAGTGGCTCCGCTAAAGTCCGTAAGCCTACCACGACTTGAGCTATGCGGGGCGCTCCTCCTTGCAAAACTAGCCTCCACTGTTCAAATCGACTTAAGCCTGAACAATCACAAATAATATCTATGGACTGACTTTGAAGTAGTCTTAGCTTGGTTAGAAAAACCACCCCACACGTGGAAGACATATGTGTCAAACCGCACAGCCCAAATAATTGACTTAGTTGGGCCAGCAACTTGGCGACATGTAGCCAGTGCTGATAACCCCGCCGATCTTGGCACAAGAGGTTGCAAGCCCCTGCAGCTCGCCACCACCTCAATCTGGTGGAACGGCCCCAGCTGGCTAACAGAATCACAAAAATTCTGGCCACAATCCCCCATACGCAACATAATACCCCCCGAAAGTCGAAAAATTTAAAACTTTCATCCCATACTGGATAATACTGACATCCTGGAGCGATTTTCATCGTTCCCCCGAGCCTTCAGAGTAATAGCTTATATGTTTCAGTTCATAACTCGCCTAAAAAATAAAGTAAAATGAGCGCCTAACCCCCGCATCATGCACTAGCATACCAAGATCTATAACGGGCTAAAATCACTCTGATTATGCCTACTCAGACCCGCTATTATGATAGGGAAATAGCACTTTTGATGGTATCAAAGCCAATAGATAAAAGGAGCCTACTCTTAGTTCTTAATCCCTTCCTAGACTCGAAGGGACTGCTACGCACCAATTGACGTCTGGCAAACTCCAGTATGAGTTACAACGAGCGGCACCCAATAATAATACCCGAAAAATCCTCATTTGCCTCACTGTACATAAATTATTTGCACTTATTGATGCTACACGCCGCACATCGGCTTATGCAGCAAATGATCCGACAAGAGCTTTATATCTCACGACTAAAGCCTCAAATAAGGAAATGTATTTTCCTGTGTAAAGTCTGCACTCTACACAAGCAGAATATGCGTACGCAGATCATGACAGCTCTACCACCTGAACGCTGCAATTTCTCTTTGCCCTTTACCATCACGGGTGTTGACTTTGCGTTTTCGACAAAAGCGGTACCCCTTGAGTTATGTTCAGATCTGACAACTGCAGATTTTCTCGCGGCATTTGCCCGCTTTGTCGGAAGGCGTGGATTTCCCTCAAAAATAATGAGCGACAATGGCAAAACATTCGTCGGAACCCAAAGGGCTTCTGAGAAGCAATTTATCCAATTTATTAAGGAAGTCTCGCCTGAAATCATTAAGAAATATGCACCCCAAGGAATTAATTGGCAACTTATTCCTCCTAGCTCTTCCCACATGGAGTAATCTGGGAATCCGACGTAAAAAGGTTTAAAACGCATTTCAAGAGATTCGCTGGTAATTATAAATTTACTTATGAAGAGTTCACCACACTATTAGCTCGAATTGAAGCCGTTCTCAGCTCACGACCTATGAATACCCTCTCGAAAGATCCCTCCGATTTCACAGCCCTCACTCCTGGGCATTTTCTTAGAGGAGCTCCACTTCTGCTCATACCCGAGCCAGAAACACAATCCCTATCACTCACAAATCGATGGGAAAGAATTAAAGTTCTCCACCACAAATTTAGCCGTCGATGGAAGAAGGAATATCTAAAAGACCTCCATAAAAGATACCGATGGAAAAACACTCAAGAAGAGCCAAAGATTGGAGACTTTGTCCAAATTCATGGCAGTGTCTTCCCCCTACGAAATGGCGACTCGGCCGTATAGAGCAAATATATCATGGCTCCGACGGTCATATCCGCGTAGTTGGTCTCCGTACACAAAGCGGCATACTAACTCGACCGCTCGTCAAGCTATGTTTCCTTCCAACTGCCTCTCCTACCGGTTGCGAGAGTACCGATACCTAAAATCATCAAACCGCAATAAACGTAACAAAGCCGTAACAAAAACCGAGAATATCAAAAGTACCTAAATCCGGACCCTCGAACTCACTCCAAGTGGCTTACGCCTAGCAATCATGTTCATAACTGCTTACATCTATGCTATACTAAAGTCCGTTCTCCCCTAATGTAGATGAACATGGGCGTGGAAATGCATGAAGCCGCACCAACTCCAATTATCCGGTCGGAAATCACCGTGCCACGCTCGGCAGCACCGCCAGTAGCAGCTCCACGCTCTACTGTGCCACTTACCGCAGCAGCTCAAGTACATGGCGTACGATGCCCGCTATGTAGGCGCCCACACAAGCTGCGCCTATGCTCCATATTTAGAGGTATGCAGCCGGCGCAGCGCCAGCAAGTCGCGCAAGCCCATGGGTACTGCCTTATTTGCGTGGCACTATCTCATGCAACGAGGGTGTGTGACTCCCCCATCAGGTGCCAACTATGCGACAGACCGCACCACACGCAGTTGCATCGCACATTCAGACGTCCGATGATTGAAACGCCGGTTCCAGGTTACAATAGGCGGCGAAGGCCACACAACAGTAGTACAGCGCGATCATGGTGACCACCAGCACAACAGGGCCACCGCGCTTGGAATCATCCTGGGGATCGATATCGGGCTACAACGGTCACACATCACCGACACCAGCCCACGCAACGTCCCCGTCGTGCAACCGGTCTGCGCAACGTGGTGGAGACCCTGCAGGAACTCCAGCAATTGCTATGCTGAAGACTCGCCTAGGGGAGCGGGATGGCTAAAGGAGCTCAGCGGTTCCTTAATCGCCCACTCACCACGGCCCGTTCCACCCACGTACACATAATACACCTACACACACATATGTATATACATATGAATAATACTTACACATACACACACATGAATTATAACACACCATAAAACAAAACACTCAATAAAGCGCGAAGTTTAAGAGTTTCCCCGAAGATTTTAAGTGTTTTACTTTTATATTTTTAGAATCAAGTGGTGAGTGCGCCCCCAAATAGTGTTAGCCCCTGGTGTACTAGTGAAGAGTGCGTATATTTGTTAAGTTAGTTTGGCCCGGCGTATTGTTGTTGCGCACGTTAAGTGCATTTATTTGGGACATTAGGAATGTCGGCTTTTGTAAACAAAAGTTGAGGTGACAAATTGGCGCCCAACTGGGGCCCTTTTCACTGAAGGAGTGGAACAATTTTTTGGCGGGATAAACTGTGCTGATAAGCATAGCAAAGAGCTGTCAAAGTTTGTTGAGATTACACGAAATTCAGGTGAGAGAATTGTGGAAGAAATATTGCAGTGACAAGTGCGGTGCCAAAAGGGTATACCCATACCCATACATATACATACATATTTTGTGAAGTGTGTAGCGTTGTTGTTGCCTCTCTGTTTTGTTTAGTGGCGTTCAAATATAGTGTACATTAGGCTGGGTCGCATTTTGTATATGTGGTATAAAGTTTGGTTTGGTATTTTGAATATTAATCTATTTTTCTTTTCATTTTTTTTTTGGCAGCAGGAACACAAGGAGGATTTTTTTCTTGGCGATTCGGGGCGGCGTGATAACGGACGATCGGAGTATACCTAAGGATCTTATTTTGCTCTCAACACGTACATATATATACATATATGGTGGTGTCGAAGGACAAGCGTTGTCGGGCTATACGGAGCATTGTTTTTGGATGGTGCGTCGATGGAAGATTTGGAGCACGAACAGATAAGTGTAGTGTTAAGTGATTAGGGTGCGGAAAAAGAAGCGAAGCTAAAGAGAATATTGGAAAAAACGCTTCAAATTAATATTCTGTGTGGTGGCGAGATTTTGCTTCGATTTTAGCCTTTTGTTCAAATTGGATAATAAAGTACGGTATTTGTTGAATTTCAATAAAAAAAAAAAATGAAAATTAAAATAAATAAATTAAGAAATACCTAAGTTGAAAAAGGAACACCCTAGTGGAAAACATATTCACATACATACGTACATTGGCCGCACCACTTTGTTTCGAGTGGAATCCATTGTATATATATATACATATACCTACATAGTACATACGTATATTTAGTTTTACGTATTGTTCGCTGTTTTTACATTTGCTTGTGCCGTTTTATTTAGTAGTACGTATTATTTTTGTTCTGTTTTTTTGTGTGGTTAGTAGAGCTCTCGTTAAAAATCGACTATCCGGCTATTCGGTTAGTCGACTAGTCGATTAGCAACTTTTTTGTCGGTTGATAGTCGAATAGCAATTATTTGATTAACCGATCGAATTCGACTAACCGTTAACTTTAGATTAACCACTAACTATCGAGTAGTCTGAAAATCGACTAACCGAAATTATTCGAATAGGGACAGTTTTCACCATAAAATGATTGTCATTAGCATGGCTGGGCTTTGTCAATAAGCATAAGTATTCAAAAAATATAAAAAAACAATGTTTAATGAAAGAAAACAACTAGTCGAAAAATCGAAAATGATCAGATAGTCCACAAGTTGTTTGTTAGCGGTTAGTTGAAAAGTCGAAAGGAAACGGTTATTCGATTAAGTTATGTCGATTATTTTTTGAAACAACTTTTGCTACTCGACTATTCGATTAGTCGACTAGTCGACTAACAAGAGCTCTAGTGGTTAGGCTCTACTGTTGTCGCGCGTGATAGGGTCATTTTGTTGTGCCAGTATAGGGCAGCTCACTACCCAGCAGTAAGTTGAGGTATAGGCATTAGGTTACCAACCGGACGCGAAGTGGGCCCAAGTAAGCGGTAACTAGTCCTCAGACTTACACTTAATTTAAACTTCTTATTTTGCGGGTTTTTAATTTTTTTTGCGGTTAGATTTAATTTCTGTTTCTTTGTCGAATTTTTTTCTGCGTCTTTTTTTCTTGATTAATTTAATTTCCTTCGGAATTTTTAAACAGTTTTTGCTTTTTCGCTGGTTTATTTGTTGTCATTCGTTTGACTTACCATGGAAATTATTCGGTTGTCTCAAGAGGAGTTGGCGTAAGAGATGGAGGCTCGGGGTCTTTCGGTTCAGTGGAGGCTATGCGGAAGTCGTTGCGGGCGTCTAGGCTTTTGGAGCGAAGAGGGTCGGTGGACCTCTTCCAGGACTATGAGTTTAGCTTTGAGGAGGACCGGCACGCGGTAGAACTTAAGCTGAAGGAGGTCGAGGCGTTGATGGGCGAGTTAGCTAAGGGCGCGAAACCGTCGGCCGATCCCAAGGCTATGGCTAAGCTGGATAGCTAGGATAGGGCGCGCGGAAGCAAACAACGACGCGGAAATTACCAAGCAGATGAATATTAAGAACAAGTTGATGCTTTGCTTAGCCGACCTGCAGGATACAGGTGGAGAGAAGGACGGGCCGGACCGTACGGAGGATCGGGCGCAGGAAAACGCGGCACAATCGGCAGCGGCACCCGGAGAGGTGGCCGAAGAGCGGGTGCGCGGACCGTTGGAGTCAGTCGGAACTCTGAATCCGGAAAAACTCTCGAAGTGGGACGTGCGCTTCGAGGGTGAGAAGTCGGGTCTGTCGGTTCACGCGTTTTTGGAGAGGGACGACGAGTTGAGCGAGGCCCTCGGTGTGGCCCCTGCTCAACTTTTTCGAGGCGCGATCGACTTGTTTTCGGGTAAGGCGCTGTTGTGGGCTAGGTCTGTCAGGCGTTCGTTAGGTAGCTGGTAGGAACTGGTCAGGTAGTTGAAGGTGGAGTTTCTGCCCTCCAACTACGACGATTTGTTGATAGACAGATACGCCGGCGGACTCAGGGAGCAAATGAGTCCATCGAAGTGTATGTGGCGGCGATGTAAATCATGTTCGGTAGGTTACAGGAGCCTTTGTCTGAGAGTAGGATGTTAGAAATAATTAGGGCGAATCTTCTTCTTTTTTATCAGACCCAGTTGGGGCTAGTTACCCCGGGGGCCAGTGGCGGAACTTGTCGCGTTAGGAAGGAAGTTGGAATCGGTTAGGTCGTCGGTCGAAGCTTTTATCCCCCCACCGGGTCACAAGGCCAAGGGTATATTGAAGCCTGACCTGGCCTATGCCTCGGTGGATGCAGAGGTTGCAGCGGTGGCAGATCTAAAGGGCAGCGAAGGGTTTAGGGCGGGGCCTAATACCCGTTGTTTTAATTGCAAGCGGTTCGGTTATGTTTCGGCAGATTGTAGAAAGGGGATAAAGTGCTTCGGCTGTGGTAGGCCATGAAGCGGGACTACCCGGTATGTGCAGCGAAGCGCAATGGTGCCCAGCGTACCCAGCGTAGCCCGGGTGTAGGTGGTCGGCGGGACCACAACCCGTTTAGGTCGGAGCGAAGTCGAATGTTATTTTGAGTTCTTGGGGCATTAGGGCGTCTTCTTTACGCAACTCTTTAAAAGTAACTTTGGCGGATGGAGACCATATTTCGGTTTTAGGTTCGGTTGCATTGCCAATTCAGGTAGAGGGCAAGTCGGTCCTCCTGTGGTGGCTCGTAGTCCTCGGTTTGCCTCAGAGTCTTATCCTTGGTGTTGATTTTTGTACCAAGGCGGGTATCATCCCGCATTTGACGAAGATGAGGTGGGGCTTTTCTCAACCGGAACAGGAGTCGTTGGTGGCGACAGTGGACCAATCTGAGCTAGGCAGTAGAGAGCCGTAGAGGAGCTAGTGGTCCGAGCGTTCAAGGCTATGCCAGAAGGGTTAGGTAGAACCCACCCTGTCGAGCATAGGATTAGGATCAAGCCAGGAGTCGAACCGGTCAAACAACGTTATTATCCCGTGTCTCCCGTCATACAGTCGCGTATAGACGAGGTTTTAAGAGACATGCTCGACAAGGGTGTCATTGAGAAGTCGCATAGTCCTTGGGCGTCCCCTGCAGTGATGATTAGAAAGAAAGATGGGTCTTATAGGTTCTGCGTAGATTATGGGGTTTTAAATAAATGCACTGAGAAGGATAGCTACCCCCTCCCTTATGTTTCAGCGACCTTAGACAAGCTAAGGGACGCAAGGTTCTTATCCAGTCTGGACATTAAGTCTGCTTATTGGCAGGTGCCGGTGGAGGAGCGGTCGAGGCCCTTCACGGCGTTCACGGTACCAGGTCGGGGTCTCTTCCAGTTTAGGAGAATGCCATATGTGTTGCATAATGCAACTGCGACTTGGTAAAGATTTATAGATTCGGTCATAGGTCCACAGTTAGAGCCCTATGGCTTTGTTTACCTGGATGACTTCGTTATCGTCACGAATAATTTTGAGAAGCATTTGGAAATTTTGCAAGTAGTTTTAGATAGGTTAGCTAAAGTAGGATTTAGTTTGAACACGACTAAATGCAATTTTCGTAGGTCAGAGCTAAAATATTTAGGCTACATGCTAGACAAACACGGTCTACACGTAGATCCAGAGAAGGAAGAGGCGATGGTTAACATCGAGAGACCCAAAAATGTCAAACGGGTTAGGGCCTTTATAGGTACAGTATCCTGGTATCGTAGGTTTATAAAAGATTTTGTGGAATTAGTTAGGCCCCTCACCGAGCTAACAAAGACAAACCGTAAAATTAGAGTGGAACGAAGATTGTGAAAGGAGCTTTAGGGAGGCGAAGGAATGCCTAGTGACTGCGCCGGTTTTGAGTTATCCAGATTTTGAGAGTCCTTTCACAATCCGGACAGACGCGTCCGATTTTGGCGTAGAAGCAGTGTTGACCCAGATATTTGGGGGCAGTGAGAGGGTTATAGCGTATTTGAGCAGGTCCGTGAATAAGAACGCGAAAAATTATTCAACGATAGAGAAGGAGTGTCTAGCGGTCCTGTGGGCGGTTGAGAAATTGCGACCATATGTTGAGGGCGCTAAGTTTATGGTTGTCACTGATCACTATTCCTTAGTTTGGGTAAACAATTTGAAGGATCCCTGTGGTAGGTTGGCGCGTTGGGCATTGAAGCTTTAGCTGTTTGATTTTGAGATTGTACACCGGAAGGGCAAGGAACATGTGGTTCCAGATATGTTGTCTTGTAGTGTGCCAGTTGTTTCTGAAGTTTCTACTAGTGACCCTTGGTTGTTGAAAATGATTCGCTCTGTTGAAAAGGAGCCCTTGTCATATCCAGTGTGGAGGGTAGAAGGTAGCTACCTCTACAAATTCGTTAGGTCAAAGTTCCCCTCTATCTATGGAAACTCGTCGGATTGGAAAAAGGTTCTAGGGCGCCAGGAAAGGTTGGTGGTTCTAAAGAAATATCATGATGACCAGTTGGCGGATCATATGGGTGTCAGAAACCTTCGCTAGGGTTGCAAAAAAATTTTTTCCACAGATGAAGGCGGATATAGCGAAGTATGTGCAGAATTGTAAAGTTTGTCAGCAGTCGAGAGGTCCAAGGCAGTCGAGCCTTGGGAAATGATTTGCTTAGATCTGGTAGGGTCCTTGGTGAAGTCGACCCAGGGCTACCAGTATACTTAAACGGTAGTCCATTACTTTTCGAAATTCCCACTTTTGTTCCCCTTACGGGCTGCCACGGCGAAGGACATCTGTAAAATTCTTGAGGATCAGATATTTCTTTTGTTCGGAGTTCCTCGGTTGGTGGTCTGTGACAACGGACACCAGTTCAGGAGTCGTGAACTGCGGGGGCTCTGCGGTGCATATGGTACCCAAATCCGGTACACCGCCGAAAGGATAAACCAGATAATTAAGACAACACTTAGGGGTTGCGTATCGGATAACCAGATGACTTGGGACCGACAGTTAGCTAAGGTAGTTTGCTGCATTAGGTCAGCATGAAGTTTTAGGAACCACGCCATATTTAGTCAACTTTGGTAGGGAGATGGCGTTAGAAGGTAGCAGGGACTATATCGAGGCATTAGGAGAGCAGGAGAAAAATAGTTGCCAGGAGAGGGCAAGGAGGCTCGAAGAGATTAGGTCAAGCGTTAGGAGTAGATTAGGAGAGGCCAGTGCCAAGTTAGCGAAGCTAATTTAACCTTAGGAGGAGAGACGTTCAGTATATGCCAGGAGAGCTAATTTGGAGGAAGAATTTCGTTCTGTCAGATGCAGCAAATTTCTTCGCGGTGAAGTTGGCGCCGAAGTACGTAGGACCTTTCATAGTAAAAAAGAAGGTGTCGCCATGGACGTATGTTCTGGTGGACGAAGCAGGTCGGGATAAAGGGACATGGAATGTGATGGAGTTAAGGCCATATAAAGATGGATAGGAAATAGGTTTGTCGGAAAAGGAGAGCGGGCTTTCTTTTTAAGTAGGAAGGGGTGGGGTTTTTGGCGCACTGGCCGCAACAGAATATTATTTTGTTCCCCCTTCGTTATATTTACCTCTTTCCTTTCACTCCAACCGAAAGGAGTGAAGTCTACCGACACCCAAGTGTACATATGTATGTACATACCTAGATAAATAGAAGGATGAGCTCAAGTTGGGCGAAATAGTTGTTTGTCAGTGGAGCGTCACCGCAACAGGGAAAAGTCTCCATTAGGGTACTCCGCCCCAAAACGGTGCCGACCGAGAATAAGAAAGTAGGAATGAGAGATGACGCAAAAGACCGCAGTAGAGGTGTCGCCTTTGTTCTCACCGTTTGCGGCACTTTTGTTGTCCGCCGTATGATGGCAATGGCAAGTGTGCGCCGTGGTGGCGACCCCGCCGTCTCCACTGAGCCAGCCGGTTGCTTGCTTTCTTTGTCATCTCCCTTTTGTGCATATATTTGTTTACTTAGTTTGGCCCGGCGTATTGTTGTTGCGCACGGTAATTGCATTTATTTGGGACATAAGGTATGTCGGCTTTTGTAAACAAAAGGTAAGGTGACAAGTGGTCCGAGTCGATGTTGGGCCTCGTACGTTCAAAACACTGGAAGCGTGTGTTCCGTCTATCACAACATGATCGATTTGGTTTCTCGTTTTTCGATCCGGAGACAGCCACGTAGCTTAATGAATCTTTTTATGCTTGAACCTACTGTATGTAGTATGTTTCGGGCCACGGTGAAGTCGATAAGCCCTAGTCCGTTATAGGACGTTTCGTCGTGGAGGCTTAATTTTCCGACGGTGGTTCTAAAGATCCCTTCTTTGCACACCCTGGCGTTGAAGTCGCCAAGCACGATTTTGATATAGTGGGGGGCAGCGCTTGTACGAGCGCTTTAAGCGTTCATAGAAGAGCTCCTTGGATACCTCATCCTTATCTTCCGTCGGGGCATGGGCGCAGATGAGCGAGATATTGAAGAATCTCGCTTTAATCCAGATTATGGCTAGACGCTCGTCCACCGGGGTGAACGACAGTACCTCTGCAACGGAGTCTCTCTCCCACCACAAATCCAACACCGAATGTGCGCTCCTTTACTGGCAGCTGTTGTCAGCTTTTATTACGAGGACATGAACCAGCCGGGCAGAGGCACCTTCCCCATTAAGGGTCCGGATATTCCAGGTGCATGCCCTTAAATCGCACTCCTTTAAACGTTTGCCGTCGTCGTCATCATAAGAGGGTCTCATCCGAGGCTTTGTTTCGCTTCTTCATTGGAAGGGGTTTTTACGTGGCGGGTCCCACACCCAGCGCACAACTCATTGCTGGGACGGGGTGGTTTCGCAACCAAATACGCGCATATATAGCGAGGCGCTTGCTCCAGGACAGAAACACGCTTGCAGCCGCACTTACTGGTGAAGAGTCGCTGCAGACTTCAGTGCAGTAAACCGAATAAGTCGGAGTGGCCCAACCGAAGCTCCCTCTCTTTCTGACGTGACCCAAGGCTCCACTCGGATTGGTTACCGCATCTCGCACATGGGTTGCTCACGTTGCCCAGAATGCGCGATTGAGGACGCCAGAGTCGGGATTGAGTATAGCCGTGCAACTGTAACTTTATACCCAGCAGGCCGCCTCCGGTCCACCCGTGGGCAAAAGGATTTCGCCACCTTGTATTCCAAAGTCTCCGCCCAGCGCTCGCTGAGCTCCCTGTCGTGCGAGCTCATCAGCTATGCAGTTGCCGGCGATTTCGTTGTGACCTGGAGCCCAAATAAGCTTAATAGCGAAATAATCAGACGCGGTCGATAGGGAAGTCAAACACTCCTTCACCGTTTTCGAACGCACCGTCACGGAGGCAAGAGCCCTGACGGCTGGTTGGCTGTCAGAATAAATATTCAACTCCTTAAAAGATGTTACGCTAGAGAGCTATCAATCCGAAGCCTTTTTATCGCGGCCATTTCACAACGGAAACGCTGCAGTGATCTTAGATTTCAGGTTGATGGAGAGTTCTTCGCAGAAGACACCTCCCCCCAACTTCCCGCTCAGCTTTGATCCATCTGTAAATAAGTTTACAGGTTTTCGATTCCAGTTGCTGCACTCCTCCCAGACTCCTTTCGCTGGAATTTGGGTGATAAAAGATCCATTCGGACTCAGAACCGGCGTGCAGTGGTATGTCCGAGTTAGTAGGAACCCGAAGACTTTTAGAATTCTGGAGTGCCCATAGCTTGAGACAAACTTGAAGCCCACCCCTCTTAGCATTACTGCGGCGCGCGCAGCGGCAACTAGACTAGGGAAAGACTAGGTGTGGTTCGGAGTGCCCCACTGATTTCAAATAAGGCGTCTCTTTGCACCTTCTCCAGCTGCTTGAAGATGTAGGCCTTGTCAAGTGCGTTCCACCAGACGAGTACCCCGTACAATGAAATTGGCTTGATTATAGTTTCATAAAGCCAAAGAATTACCTTCAGCGAGAGGCCCCAGCGCTTGCCAAAGGCCGCTCTACAACAATACAATGCAACTGTAGCCTTCTTGAATCTTTCTCCACGTTAGGCTTCCAGGAAACTGTTTAGGATTGGGAATGTACACTTCCGAGCCTATCTCGAAATGGCGTTCTCTTTTGCGGGTCAATGCCCGTTGTGCGGTTTGTTGATATTCTGTCTCGAATTTCATCAGCCAGAACTTTACGTTGTTCCACCTCCTGGGTATGGTATGGATTTACATCCAATAATAATTTATATTCGTTTCCATCTTTCACATATTCGCGACCGGTGTGTAGGAAATATGGCGTGTAGCCCGTGGCTGAATGCACTGAAGTGTTAATATCATGAATAACACGAGAAAGATGGTTTTCCCACGAGGAATGTTCAAGAAGGTCAGCCATGTGAACACGTAATCCAAGTTTAATGCTTTTGTTTGTCGCCTCGACCTGATTGGCTTGTGGATGGTAGAAAGGCGTTTTCATGTGTTTGATGTTATAATCGGCGCAAAGCTTTGCGAAAGTTTGACTGATGAATTGAGTACCATTATCTGATATAATGAGTTAGGGACAGCCATTCACCGTGAATATATGTCGAAGATAATTGACTACGGATATGGCGTTTGCATTTTTCATGGACTGCGCCCAGTCATATCGCGAGTAACAGTCGACGGCTACGAAGATCCATTGGTTACGATTTTTAGACATGGGCAGCTTACCGACGGAGTCAATCGATAATTGTCTACCCGGTCGTTTTGGTTCTCTATATTCACCGTGAGGTGTTTTGGTGCTCTCATTACTTGGTTTAATGCGGTGGCATAGTTCACATTGCCGAGCGTACTGGTAAACGGACTCATACATGTTTGGCCAGTAATAGCGTTGTGAGATACGTCTATAAGTTTTCCAAACACCCTGATACGAATGTTGGTTATGATTTGCATCGAGGACTTTTGCTCTGTCAGAAGATGGTACACAAAGTGTCCACAGTACTTACGCAGTTTGATATGAAAATTTCAATCGATGATATAGAAGGTTGTGCTTAATTTTATATCTATCTAATGGTTGTTTTGAGGCCATGGCATGCATTTTGTTGTACCATTTATCGCACGTGTTTGGGTCAATGTTGATCACGGATGTGTTTGGGATACGATTAACGTGAAAATTACTCGGAAGGTCAATTGGATTTCGACGAACGATGTTGAGAAGAGCAAAAGAACGAGATAAGGCGTCAGGAAGGTCCAAATGTTTTCCTGGTTTATGAATAATTTTGAGATCGTATGGTGATAATCGCCCAACGACATAAACGGCCAGCTGGATCTTTGAGAGTTTGTAGCCAGCGCAAAGCTGCATGGTCCTTTACCACAACCAATTCACGACCCTCAAAATATGGACGGAACTTTTCGACCGCTAAGAGAACGGCTAGGCATTCCCGTTCAGATGCTGTGTAATTTTGTTCGGCTTTCGAGAATTTCTTAGGAAAATACTGAACCGCACGTTTATTCCCATCATGTTCTTGTACTAGAACAGCTCCCTCTGCGATAAGCGAGGCATCGGTATAAACCTTGAATGGTTTTAAATAATCGGCCATAGTCAGAACGGGAGTGGTAGTTAAACACACTTTGAGTTTGAGAAAGGCTTGTTCAGCAGCGGTGTTCCATTCAATGTGTCCTTTTCGGTTTCCTTTATACAATTCACAAAGGAGAGCTGTGTTCTCCGAAAAATTTGGAATAAATTTACGATACTAGCCTGCTGCACCAATGAACCGTCTGACTTCTTTTGCCGTTTTGGGCCGTGCAAATTCAACAATCGCTCGAATACGAGATGGATTCGAAGATAAACCCTCTTGAGCCAAAACGTAGCCCAGGAATTCCAATCGTTTCCAACAAAAATTCGATTTGGATGTTGAGATGGTTAAGCCGGCCCCCGCCAGACGTTTTGCAACGATAGCCAATATCTTAACGTGTTCTTCAAACGTCGAAGTGCAAATTATGAAATCATCCATATATGCGAATGCATGTGGAACCAAATCACGGAAAATTTTATCAATGAGAATGGCTAATGTGGCCGGTGAATTTCTCAACCCCATCGTCATGCGACGAAAAGCGTAAAGTCTGTTACCGAATGAAAGAGCGGTTTTCAGTTGACTCGATTTTGCCAAAGGAATTTGAAAGAAATCTTGAGACAGATCAATACTGGTTAGGTATTTAGCTGACTTTAGTCGTGCTAAAATTTGGTTAGTATCCGTAATTGGACAGGCATTTGGAATGGTTATTTTATTCAGCTCTCTCGCGTCCAAGCGCACGCGACACGTTCCGTCTTTCTTCTTTACAGCCAGAATTGGTGACCGCCAAGGGCTTTCTTCGGTGGTCATAATGATGTCACGACTACTCATTTTATCCAATTCGGCCTGAACTTGTTCAGCCACATATGGCGATACTGGATACTGGCGTTTCATGACGGGTTTTGTATCACCCGTATCAATTACGTATTCGATCTGATTAGTGACATTTAAAGGACCAGACTCGGGAGTTGGATTAAAAAGTCTGGGAACGGCGTCCAACATTTGTCCTTGATCTGGGGTGAGATTATGTGGAAGGCTGACGCTCGTTATTTTTGGGCTATCTAGTTCACCCTCTAAACCGAGTGTGGAAGCGTCAATTGGCTCCAGATCATTACTGATAGAAGATACTTGAGCTTGTTCTTTCCCACTCCCTGGTGGCTGGTTACAAAAATTAATAAATTTATCCGCCGTAACCATTTCGACTTTAGCGGATGCAACTTCTTCAGTATCACCTTTGGCTGTATGTTTTAGAAATCATTGAACTTTCTCTTGGTTCTACGCCAGTTCGAAAAAGAAGGCTTCAAGGAATGTCCGCCCCATAATTGGGTGTTTCAGTGAGGTAGGTACGACAAGATTTGGCACCAGTCGTGTAAGACTAGTATATAATACATCCACTTTACCAATGGCCTTAAAAGAAATCGAATTATCGGCAAGACCAATGGAGGTTTTGGTAGGTTGCAACTGCCCCCATCTTTACTTCTCATAAAATATTTGTGAAATTACTGTGACTTCGGCTCCACCATCGAGTAAAACCGTATGAGAATGGTTGTCAACCATAACCGTGAGACAATCGCGACAATCGTTCGGAATGTTATATGTCAAACATTTCTCTGAGATAAAGAAAACATCGCGGAGTCGTAGTTGGTTAACTTGATTGACTGCGTCATGCAGGTGAGTAGGGACTGGAGCTGAAGTAGGTTTGGTAATTGGTAGTGTTCGTTCAGAACATTTAGTTGATAGTTGTTTGCCATCCCTTTGAGTTTGATTAGATTCATTAAGAATCAGGGTAGCATTATTGCTGGAATTCGCGACTGAAGATTTGTCGATTTGTAGAGGGACTTCGGTAGAGTGAGGATTGTTAGAGACAGTGGATTTAGAAAAAGTTGTGGATTCTGAGTACGATGGACCACTATTCCCAATCGTCTCCCTTACGCGTTTTTTGAACACGGGCATTGATCAGACGTGACCCCCGGTCGTGCACATTTGTAGCAGATCATCCTATTCGGTTGGGTTCGACACTTTTTGAAGTGATGGCCCCACACGAGACATTTTGCACATCGTACATTTTCGTCGCCCTCCACAGCGAGAAATGGGTCGACGATAGTTCCTACTTTCGTATCATTCCCCTTTGGATTTTTGTCATTTTTATAATCCTCGACTGATTTCGAATACCTACGTTTCTGAGATGCTTTAATTGGTTTATTTTGCTTGTTCGCGTATGCACATTCCCTGTCATCGGAGTCGGATCCCGGAAACGAAGCGGTATATTCCGAATGTGAAGACTCATCCGGTGAATCATGTATTGCCGAAATTTCCCGTGGCGCTGATCGCTATCTATCCGAACGGGTTCTTTCCGGACGGGGTGTGGCAACAATGAACGAATGTGGCGCAATTCGCTGAGCGAACTCACGCAATTGCTCCA